>NW_027365307.1:0-124645 GCF_046119375.1 Phyllobates terribilis | reverse complement strand
ATATCCTGTGTGTACAGTATATACATAGAGCAGTTTATACCCTGTGTGCACAGTATATACATAGAGCAGTGTATACCCTGTGTGTACAGTATATACATAGAGCAGTGTATACCCTGTGTGTACAGTATATACATAGAGCAGTGTATACCCTGTGTGTACAGTATATACATAGAGCAGTGTATACCCTGTGTGTACAGTATATACATAGAGCAGTGTATACCCTGTGTGTACAGTATATACATAGAGCAGTGTATACCCTGTGTGTACAGTATATACATAGAGCAGTGTATACCCTGTGTGTACAGTATATACATAGAGCAGTGTATACCCTGTGTGTACAGTATATACATAGAGCAGTGTATACCCTGTGTGTACAGTATATACATAGAGCAGTGTATACCCTGTGTGTACAGTATATACATAGATCAGTGTATACCCTGTGTGTACAGTATATACGTAGAGCAGTGTATACCCTGTGTGTACAGTATATACATAGAGCAGTGTATACCCTGTGTGCACAGTATATACATAGAGCAGTGTATACCCTGTGTGTACAGTATATACATAGAGCAGTGTATACCCTGTGTGTACAGTATATACATAGAGCAGTGTATACCCTGTGTGTACAGTATATACATAGAGCAGTGTATACCCTGTGTGTACAGTATATACATAGAGCAGTGTATACCCTGTGTATACAGTAAATACATAGAGCAGTGTATACCCTGGGTGCACAGTATATACATTATTATTATTTTATTATTATTATTTATTATTATAGCACCATTTATTCCATGGCGCTTTACATGTGATAGGGATATACATAACAAAAGCATTTACATAATCTTAACAAAACGAGTCAGCGACTGGTACAGGAGGAGCGAGGACCCTGCCCGCGAGGGCTCACAGTCTACGAGGGATGGGTGAGGATACAGTAGGTGAGGGTAGAGCTGGTCGTGCAGTGGTGTTTACTGCAGGTTGTAGGCTTGTCGGAAGAGGTGGGTCTTCAGGTTCCTTCTGAAGGTTTCCACGGTCGGCGAGAGTCTGATATGTTGGGGTAGAGAGTTCCAGAGTAGGGGGGAAGCACGGGAGAAATCTTGCATACGAGTGTGGGAGGAGGAGATAAGAGGGGAGTAGAGCAGGAGATCTTGTGAGGATCGGAGGTTGCGTGCAGGTATGTACTGGGAGACTAGGTCACAGATGTATGGGGGAGACAGGTTGTGGATGGCTTTGTATGCCATGGTTAGAGTTTTGAACTGAATTCTCTGGGCAATAGGGAGCCAGTGAAGGGATTGACAGAGAGGAGAGGCCGGGGAATAGCGGGGGGACAGGTGGATTAGTCGAGCAGCAGAGTTTAGGATAGATTGGAGGGGTGCGAGAGTGTTGGAAGGGATGCCACGGAGCAGGAGGTTGCAGTAGTCGAGGCGGGATATGATGAGGGCATGCACTAGTGTTTTTGCAGAGTCTTTGCTGAGGAATGCACGGATCCGGGAGATGTTTTTGAGTTGGAGTCGGCAGGAGGTGGAAAGGGCTTGAATATGTGGCTTGAAGGAGAGATCAGAGTCCAGGGTTACCCCAAGGCAGCGAGCCTGAGGGACTGGGGAGAGTGAACAGCCATTGACGTTGATGGATAGGTCGGATGGGGGATGTGAATGAGAGGGTGGAAAGATGATGAACTCTGTTTTATCCATGTTGAGTTTTAGAAACCTGTCGGAGAAGAAGGATGAGATGGCGGACAGACATTGTGGGATTCTGGTTAGTAGGGAGGAGATATCGGGTCCAGAGAGGTAGATCTGTGTGTCGTCAGCATAGAGGTGATACTGAAAGCCGTGAGACTCTATGAGCTGTCCCAGGCCGAAGGTGTAGATGGAGAAGAGCAGGGGTCCTAGAACTGAACCTTGGGGGACACCGACAGATAGGGGGCGAGATGAGGAGGTGGTGCGTGAGTGGGAGACGCTGAATGTCCTGTCTGTTAAGTATGAGGAGATCCAAGATAGAGCCAAGTCCGTGATGCCAAGAGATGAGAGAATCTGGAGTAAGAGGGAATGGTCCACTGTGTCAAAGGCAGATGACAGGTCCAGAAGGAGGAGGATGGAGTAGTGTCGCTTGGATTTGGCATTTAGTAGGTCGTTGGTGACTTTGGTCAGGGCAGTTTCAGTCGAGTGATGCGGTCGGAAGCCGGATTGTAGACGGTCGAAGAGGGAGCAGGAGGAGAGGTGGGAGGACAGTTCAAGGTGGACATGTTGTTCTAGAAGTTTTGAGGCAAAGGGGAGAAGTGATATGGGGCGGTAGCTGGTCAGAGAGGAAGGGTCAAGGGAGGGCTTTTTGAGGATGGGTGTGATTGCGGCGTGTTTGAAACATGAGGGGAAGACTCCGGTTGTTAGTGATAGATTGAAGAGGTGGGTTAGGGTTGGGATGAAGACTGAGGTGAGGTTAGTGATGAGGTGGGATGGGATTGGGTCAAGTTCGCAGGTGGTGAGGTGTGATTTGGAGAGTAAAGAGGAGACTTGACCTTCTGTAATGGTGGAGAAGTGGGGTTTGGAGGAGGATGGTTGAGTAGATATGAGGAGGGGTTGTGTGGACTTTAGGCCAAAGTTTTGTCTGATGGTGTCAATCTTCTGTTGGAAGAATGAGGCAAAGTCGTCGGCTGAGATGAGAGAAGAGGGAGGAGGTGCTGGGGGACGAAGGAGAGAGTTGAAAGTGTTAAATAGCTGTTTAGGGTTGTGAGATAGGGAGGATATGAGAGATGAGAAGTAGGTTTGTTTTGCTGTAGTGAGTGCGGACTTGAAATTAGTGAGGGATTGCTTGAATGCGATGAAGTGCTCGATGGAGTGAGACCTTTTCCATACATAGAGCAGTGTATACCCTGTGTGTACAGTATATACATAGAGCAGTGTATACCCTGTGTATACAGTAAATACATAGAGCAGTGTATACCCTGTGTGTACAGTATATACATAGAGCAGTGTATACCCTGTGTATACAGTAAATACATAGAGCAGTGTATACCCTGTGTGTACAGTATATACATAGAGCAGTGTATACCCTGTGTGTACAGTATATACATAGAGCAGTGTATATCCTGTGTGTACAGTATATACATAGAGCAGTGTATACCCTGGGTGCACAGTATATACATAGAGCAGTGTATACCCTGTGTGTACAGTATATACATAGAGCAGTGTATACCCTGTGTGTACAGTATATACATAGAGCAGTGTATACCCTGTGTTTTCAATATATACATAGAGCAGTGTATACCCTGTGTATACAGTAAATACATAGAGCAGTGTATACCCTGGGTGCACAGTATATACATAGAGCAGTGTATACCCTGTGTGTACAGTATATACATAGAGCAGTGTTTACCCTGTGTGTACAGTATATGCATAGAGCAGTGTATACCCTGTGTGTACAGTATATACATAGAGCAGTGTATACCCTGTGTGTACAGTATATACATAGAGCAGTGTATACGCTGTGTGTACAGTATATACATAGAGCAGTGTATACCCTGTGTATACAGTATATACATAGAGCAGTGTATACCCTGTGTTTTCAATATATACATAGATCAGTGTATACCCTGTGTGTACAGTATATACATAGAGCACTGTATACCCTGTGTGCACAGTATATACATAGAGCAGTGTATACCCTGTGTGTACAGTATATACATAGAGCAGTGTATACCCTGTGTGTACAGTATATACATAGAGCAGTGTATACCCTGTGTGTACAGTATATACATAGAGCAGTGTATACCCTGTGTGTACAGTAAATACATAGAGCAGTGTATACCCTGTGTGTACAGTATATACATAGAGCAGTGTATACCCTGTGTGTACAGTATATACATAGAGCAGTGTATACCCTGTGTGTACAGTATATACATAGAGCAGTGTATACCCTGTGTGCACAGTATATACATAGAGCAGTGTATACCCTGTGTACAGTATATACATAGAGCAGTGTATACCCTGTGTTTTCAATATATACATAGAGCAGTGTATACCCTGTGTGTACAGTATATACATAGAGCACTGTATACCCTGTGTGCACAGTATATACATAGAGCAGTGTATACCCTGTGTGTACAGTATATACATAGAGCAGTGTATACCCTGTGTGTACAGTATATACATAGAGCAGTGTATACCCTGTGTGTACAGTATATACATAGAGCAGTGTATACCCTGTGTGTACAGTATATACATAGAGCAGTGTATGCCCTGTGTGTACAGTATATACATAGAGCAGTGTATACCCTGTGTGTACAGTATATACATAGAGCAGTGTATACCCTGTGTGTACAGTATATACATAGAGCAGTGTATACCCTGTGTGTACAGTATATACATAGAGCAGTGTATACCCTGTGTGTACAGTATATACATAGAGCAGTGTATACGCTGTGTGTACAGTATATATATAGAGCAGTGTATACCCTGTGTGTACAGTATATACATAGAGCAGTGTATACCCTGTGTGTACAGTATATACATAGAGCAGTGTATACCCTGTGTGTACAGTATATACATAGAGCAGTGTATACGCTGTGTGTACAGTATATATATAGAGCAGTGTATACCCTGTGTGTACAGTATATACATAGAGCAGTGTATACCCTGTGTGTACAGTATATACATAGAGCAGTATATACCCTGTGTGTACAGTATATACATAGAGCAGTGTATACCCTGTGTGTACAGTATATACATAGAGCAGTGTATACCCTGTGTGTACAGTATATACATAGAGCAGTGTATACGCTGTGTGTACAGTATATATATAGAGCAGTGTATACCCTGTGTGTACAGTATATACATAGAGCAGTGTATACCCTGTGTGTACAGTATATACATAGAGCAGTATATACCCTGTGTGTACAGTATATACATAGAGCAGTATATACCCTGTGTGTACAGTATATACATAGAGCAGTGTATACCCTGTGTGTACAGTATATACATAGAGCAGTGTATACCCTGTGTGTACAGTATATACATAGAGCAGTGTATACCCTGTGTGTACAGTATATACATAGAGCAGTGTATACGCTGTGTGTACAGTATATATATAGAGCAGTGTATACCCTGTGTGTACAGTATATACATAGAGCAGTGTATACCCTGTGTGTACAGTATATACATAGAGCAGTATATACCCTGTGTGTACAGTATATATATAGAGCAGTGTATACCCTGTGTGTACAGTATATACATAGAGCAGTGTATACCCTGTGTGTACAGTATATACATAGAGCAGTGTATACCCTGTGTGTACAGTATATACATAGAGCAGTGTATACCCTGTGTGTACAGTATATACATAGAGCAGTGTATACCCTGTGTGTACAGTATATACATAGAGCAGTATATACCCTGTGTGTACAGTATATATAGAGCAGTGTATACCCTGTGTGTACAGTATATACATAGAGCAGTGTATATCCTGTGTGTACAGTATATACATAGAGCAGTATATACCCTGTGTGTACAGTATATATATAGAGCAGTGTATACCCTGTGTGTACAGTATATACATAGAGCAGTGTATACCCTGTGTGTACAGTATATACATAGAGCAGTGTATACCCTGTGTGTACAGTATATACATAGAGCAATGTATACCCTGTGTTTTCAATATATAAATAGAGCAGTGTATATCCTGTGTGTACAGTATATACATAGAGCAGTATATACCCTGTGTGTACAGTATATATATAGAGCAGTGTATACCCTGTGTGTACAGTATATACATAGAGCAGTGTATACCCTGTGTGTACAGTATATACATAGAGCAGTGTATACCCTGTGTGTACAGTATATACATAGAGCAATGTATACCCTGTGTTTTCAATATATAAATAGAGCAGTGTATATCCTGTGTGTACAGTATATACATAGAGCAGTATATACCCTGTGTGTACAGTATATATATAGAGCAGTGTATACCCTGTGTGTACAGTATATACATAGAGCAGTGTATACCCTGTGTGTACAGTATATACATAGAGCAGTGTATACCCTGTGTGTACAGTATATACATAGAGCAGTGTATACCCTGTGTGTACACTATATACATAGAGCAGTGTATACCCTGTGTGTACAGTATATACATAGAGCAGTGTATACCCTGTGTGTACAGTATATACATAGAGCAGTGTATACCCTGTGTGTACAGTATATACATAGAGCAGTGTATACCCTGTGTGTACAGTATATACATAGAGCAGTGTATACCCTGTGTGTACAGTATATACATAGAGCAGTGTATACCCTGTGTACAGTATATACATAGAGCAGTGTATACCCTGTGTGCACAGTATATATATAGAGCAGTGTATACCCTGTGTGTACAGTATATACATAGAGCAGTGTATACCCTGTGTGTACAGTATATACATAGAGCAGTGTATACCCTGTGTGTACAGTATATACATAGAGCAGTGTATACCCTGTGTGTACAGTATATACATAGAGCAGTGTATACCCTGTGTGTACAGTATATACATAGAGCAGTGTATACCCTGTGTGCACAGTATATACATAGAGCAGTGTATACCCTGTGTGTACAGTATATAGATAGAGCAGTGTATACCCTGTGTACACAGTATATACATAGAGCAGTGTTTACCCTGTGTGTACAGTATATACATAGAGCAGTGTATACCCTGTGTGTACAGTATATACATAGAGCAGTGTATACCCTGTGTGTACAGTATATACATAGAGCAGTATATACCCTGTGTGTACAGTATATACATAGAGCAGTGTATACCCTGTGTACAGTATATACATAGAGCAGTGTATACCCTGTGTGCACAGTATATACATAGAGCAGTGTATACCCTGTGTACACAGTATATACATAGAGCAGTGTATACCCTGTGTGCACAGTATATACATAGAGCAGTGTATACCCTGTGTGTACAGTATATACATAGAGCAGTGTATACCCTGTGTGTACAGTATATACATAGAGCAGTGTATACCCTGTGTGTAGAGTATATACATAGAGCAGTGTATACCCTGTGGACACAGTATATACATAGAGCAGTGTATACCCTGTGTGCACAGTATATACATAGAGCAGTGTATACCCTGTGTACACAGTATATACATAGAGCAGTGTATACCCTGTGTGTACAGTATATACATAGAGCAGTGTATACCCTGTGTGTACAGTATATACATAGAGCAGTGTATACCCTGTGTGTACAGTATATACATAGAGCAGTGTATACCCTGTGTGTACAGTATATACATAGAGCAGTGTATACCCTGTGGACACAGTATATACATAGAGCAGTGTATACCCTGTGTGCACAGTATATACATAGAGCAGTGTATACCCTGTGTACAGTATATACATAGAGCAGTGTATACCCTGTGTGTACAGTATATACATAGAGCAGTGTATACCCTGTGTGTACAGTATATACATAGAGCAGTGTATACCCTGTGTGTACAGTATATACATAGAGCAGTGTATACCCTGTGTGTACAGTATATACATAGAGCAGTGTATACCCTGTGTGTCCAGTATATACATAGAGCAGTGTATACCCTGTGTGTACAGTATATACATAGAGCAGTGTATACCCTGTGTGTACAGTATATATATAGAGCAGTGTATACCCTGTGTGTACAGTATATACATAGAGCAGTGTATACCCTGTGTGTACTGTATATACATAGAACAGTGTATACCCTGTGTGTACAGTATATACTTAGAGCAGTGTATACCCTGTGTGTACAGTATATACATAGAGCAGTGTATACCCTGTGTGTACAGTATATATATAGAGCAGTGTATACCCTGTGTGTACAGTATATACATAGAGCAGTGTATACCCTGGGTGCACAGTATATACATAGAGCAGTGTATACCCTGTGTGTACAGTATATACATAGAGCAGTGTATACCCTGTGTGTACAGTATATACATAGAGCAGTGTATACCCTGTGTGTACAGTATATACATAGAGCAGTGTATACCCTGTGTGTACAGTATATACATAGAGCAATGTATACCCTGTGTGTACAGTATATACATAGAGCAGTGTATACCCTGTGTGCACAGTATATACATAGAGCAGTGTATACCTTGTGTGTACAGTATATACATAGAGCAGTGTATACCCTGTGTGTACAGTATATACATAGAGCAGTGTATACCCTGTGTGTACAGTATATACATAGAGCAGTGTATACCCTGTGTGTACAGTATATACATAGTGCAGTGTATACCCTGTGTGCACAGTATATATATAGAGCAGTGTATACCCTGTGTGTACAGTATATACATAGAGCAGTGTATACCCTGTGTGTACAGTATATACATAGAGCAGTGTATACCCTGTGTGTACAGTATATACATAGTGCAGTGTATACCCTGTGTGCACAGTATATATATAGAGCAGTGTATACCCTGTGTGTACAGTATATACATAGAGCAGTGTATACCCTGTGTGTACAGTATATACATAGAGCAGTGTATACCCTGTGTGTACAGTATATACATAGAGCAGTGTATACCCTGTGTGTACAGTATATACATAGAGCAGTGTATACCCTGTGTGTACAGTATATACATAGAGCAGTGTATACCCTGTGTGTCCAGTATATACATAGAGCAGTGTATACCCTGTGTGTACAGTATATACATAGAGCAGTGTATACCCTGTGTGTACAGTATATATATAGAGCAGTGTATACCCTGTGTGTACAGTATATACATAGAGCAGTGTATACCCTGTGTGTACAGTATATACATAGAGCAGTGTATACCCTGTGTGTACAGTATATACATAGAGCAGTGTATACCCTGTGTGTACAGTATATACATAGAGCAGTGTATACCCTGTGTGTACAGTATATATATAGAGCAGTGTATACCCTGTGTGTACAGTATATACATAGAGCAGTGTATACCCTGGGTGCACAGTATATACATAGAGCAGTGTATACCCTGTGTGTACAGTATATACATAGAGCAGTGTATACCCTGTGTGTACAGTATATACATAGAGCAGTGTATACCCTGTGTGTACAGTATATACATAGAGCAGTGTATACCCTGTGTGTACAGTATATACATAGAGCAATGTATACCCTGTGTGTACAGTATATACATAGAGCAGTGTATACCCTGTGTGCACAGTATATACATAGAGCAGTGTATACCCTGTGTGTACAGTATATACATAGAGCAGTGTATACCCTGTGTGTACAGTATATACATAGAGCAGTGTATACCCTGTGTGTACAGTATATACATAGAGCAGTGTATACCCTGTGTGTACAGTATATACATAGTGCAGTGTATACCCTGTGTGCACAGTATATATATAGAGCAGTGTATACCCTGTGTGTACAGTATATACATAGAGCAGTGTATACCCTGTGTGTACAGTATATACATAGAGCAGTGTATACCCTGTGTGTACAGTATATACATAGTGCAGTGTATACCCTGTGTGCACAGTATATATATAGAGCAGTGTATACCCTGTGTGTACAGTATATACATAGAGCAGTGTATACCCTGTGTGTACAGTATATACATAGAGCAGTGTATACCCTGGGTGCACAGTATATACATAGAGCAGTGTATACCCTGTGTGTACAGTATATACATAGAGCAGTGTATACCCTGTGTGTACAGTATATACATAGAGCAGTGTATACCCTGTGTGTACAGTATATACATAGAGCAGTGTATACCCTGTGTGTACAGTATATACATACAGCAGTGTATACCCTGTGTGCACAGTATATATATAGAGCAGTGCATACCCTGTGTGTACAGTATATACATAGAGCAGTGTATACCCTGTGTGCACAGTATATACATAGAGCAGTGTATACCCTGTGTGTACAGTATATATATAGAGCAGTGTATACCCTGTGTGTACAGTATATACATAGAGCAGTGTATACCCTGTGTGTACAGTATATACATAGAGCAGTGTATACCCTGTGTGCACAGTATATACATAGAGCAGTGTATACCCTGTGTGCACAGTATATGCATAGAGCAGTGTATACCCTGTGTGTACAGTATATACATAGAGCAGTGTATACCCTGTGTGCACAGTATATACATAGAGCAGTGTATACCCTGTGTGTACAGTATATATATAGAGCAGTGTATACCCTGTGTGTACAGTATATACATAGAGCAGTATATACCCTGTGTGTACAGTATATACATAGAGCAGTGTATACCCTGTGTGTACAGTATATACATAGAGCAGTGTATACCCTGTGTGTACAGTATATACATAGAGCAGTGTATACCCTGTGTGTACAGTATATACATAGAGCAGTGTATACCCTGTGTGTACAGTATATACATAGAGCAGTGTATACCCTGTGTGCACAGTATATATATAGAGCAGTGTATACCCTGTGTGTACAGTATATACATAGAGCAGTGTATACCCTGTGTGCACAGTATATACATAGAGCAGTGTATACCCTGTGTGTACAGTATATACATAGAGCAGTGTATACCCTGTGTGCACAGTATATATATAGAGCAGTGTATACCCTGTGTGTACAGTATATACATAGAGCAGTGTATACCCTATGTGTACAGTATATACATAGAGCAGTGTATACCCTGTGTGTACAGTATATACATAGAGCAGTGTATACCCTGTGTGTACAGTATATACATAGAGCAGTGTATACCCTGTGTGTACAGTATATACATAGAGCAGTGGATATCCTGTGTACACAGTATATACTCAGAGCAGTGTATACCCTGTGTGTACAGTATATACATAGAGCAGTGTATACCCTGTGTGTACAGTATATACATAGAGCAGTGGATATCCTGTGTACACAGTATATACATAGAGCAGTGTATACCCTGTGTGTACAGTATATACATAGAGCAGTGTATACCCTGTGTGTACAGTATATGCATAGAGCAGTGTATACCCTGTGTGTACAGTATATACATAGAGCAGTGTATACCCTGGGTGTACAGTATATACATAGAGCAGTGTATACCCTGTGTGTACAGTATATACATAGAGCAGTGTATACCCTGTGTGTACAGTATATACATAGAGCAGTGTATACCCTGTGTGTACAGTATATACATAGAGCAGTGTATACCCTGTGTGTACAGTATATACATAGAGCAGTGTATACCCTGTGTGTACAGTATATACATAGAACAGTGTATACCCTGTGTGTACAGTATATACATAGAGCAGTGTATACCCTGTGTGTACAGTATATACATAGAGCAGTGTATACCCTGTGTGTACAGTATATACATAGAGCAGTGTATACCCTGTGTGTACAGTATATACATAGAGCAGTGTATACCCTGTGTGTACAGTATATACATAGAGCAGTGTACACCCAGTGTGTACAGTATATAAATAGAGCAGTATATACCCTGTGTGTACAGAATATACATAGAGCAGTGTATACCCTGTGTACAGTATATACATAGAGCAGTGTATACCCTGTGTGTACAGTATATACATAGAGCAGTGTATACCCTGTGAGTACAGTATATACATAGAGCAGTGTATACCCTGTGTGTACAGTATATACATAGAGCAGTGTATACCCTGTGTGTGCAGTATATACATAGAGCAGTGTATGCCCTGTGTGCACAGTATATACATAGATCAGTGTATACCCTGTGTGTACAGTATATACATAGAGCAGTGTATACCCTGTGTGTACAGTATATACATAGAGCAGTGTATACCCTGTGTGTACAGTATATACATAGAGCAGTGTATGCCCTGTGTGTACAGTATATACATAGAGCAGTGTATACCCTGTGTGTACAGTATATACATAGAGCAGTGTATACCCTGTGTGTACAGTATATACATAGAGCAGTGTATACCCTGTGTGTACAGTATATACATAGAGCAGTGTATACCCTGTGTGTACAGTATATACATAGAGCAGTGTATACCCTGTGTGTACAGTATATACATAGAGCAGTGGATATCCTGTGTACACAGTATATACATAGAGCAGTGCATACCCTGTGTGCACAATATATACATAGAGCAGTGTATACCCTGTGTGTACAGTATATACATAGAGCAGTGTATACCCTGTGTGTACAGTATATACATAGAGCAGTGTATACCCTGTGTGTACAGTGTATACATAGAGCAGTGTATACCCTGTGTGTACAGTATATACATAGAGCAGTGCATACCCTGTGTGCACAATATATACATAGAGCAGTGTATACCCTGTGTGTACAGTATATACATAGAGCAGTGTATACCCTGTGTGTACAGTATATACATAGAGCAGTGTATACCCTGTGTGTACAGTATATACATAGTGCAGTGTATACCCTGTGTGTACAGTATATACATAGAGCAGTGTATACCCTGTGTGTACAGTATATACATAGAGCAGTGTATACCCTGTGTGTACAGTATATACATAGAGCAGTGCATACCCTGTGTGCACAATATATACATAGAGCAGTGTATACCCTGTGTGTACAGTATATACATAGAGCAGTGTATACCCTGTGTGTACAGTATATACATAGAGCAGTGTATATCCTGTGTGTGCAGTATATACATAGAGCAGTGCATACCCTGTGTGCACAATATATACATAGAGCAGTGTATACCCTGTGTGTACAGTATATACATAGAGCAGTGCATACCCTGTGTGTACAGTATATACATAGAGCAGTGTATACCCTGTGTGTACAGTATATACATAGAGCAGTGTATACCCTGTGTGTACAGTATATACATAGAGCAGTGTATACCCTGTGTGTACAGTATATACATAGAGCAGTGTATACCCTGTGTGTACAGTATATACATAGAGCAGTGTATACCCTGTCTGTACAGTATATACATAGAGCAGTGTATACCCTGTGTGTACAGTATATACATAGAGCAGTGTATACCCTGTGTGCACAGTATATACATAGAGCAGTGTATACCCTGTGTGCACAGTATATACATAGAGCAGTGTATACCCTGTCTGTACAGTATATACATAGAGCAGTGTATACCCTGTGTGTACAGTATATACATAGAGCAGTGTATACCCTGTGTGTACAGTATATACATAGAGCAGTGTATACCCTGTCTGTACAGTATATACATAGAGCAGTGTATACCCTGTGTGTACAGTATATACATAGAGCAGTGTATACCCTGTGTGTACAGTATATACATAGAGCAGTGTATACCCTGTCTGTACAGTATATACATAGAGCAGTGTATACCCTGTGTGTACAGTATATACATAGAGCAGTGTATACCCTGTGTGCACAGTATATACATAGAGCAGTGTATACCCTGTGTGTACAGTATATACATAGAGCAGTGTATACCCTGTGTGTACAGTATATACATAGAGCAGTGTATACCCTGTGTGTACAGTATATACATAGAGCAGTATATACCCTGTGTGCACAGTATATACATAGAGCAGTGTATACCCTGTGTGTACAGTATATACATAGAGCAGTGTATACCCTGTGTGTACAGTATATACATAGAGCAGTGTATACCCTGTGTGTACAGTATATACATAGAGCAGTGTATACCCTGTGTGTACAGTATATACATAGAGCAGTGTACACCCTGTGTGTACAGTATATACATAGAGCAGTGTATACCCTGTGTGTACAGTATATACATAGAGCAGTGTATACCCTGTGTGTACAGTATATACATAGAGCAGTGTATACCCTGTGTGCACAGTATATACATAGAGCAGTGTATACCCTGTGTGTACAGTATATACATAGAGCAGTGTATACCCTGTGTGTACAGTATATACATAGAGCAGTGTATACCCTGTGTACACAGTTTATACATAGAGCAGTGTATACCCTGTGTGTACAGTATATACATAGAGCTGTGTATACCCTGTGTGTACAGTATATACATAGAGCAGTGTATACCCTGTGTGTACAGTATATACATAGAGCAGTGTATACCCTGTGTGTACAGTATATACATAGAGCAGTGTATACCCTGTGTGTCCAGTATATACATAGAGCAGTGTATACCCTTTGTGTACAGTATATACATAGAGCAGTGTATACCCTGTGTGTACAGTATATACATAGAGCAGTGTATGCCCTGTGTGTACAGTATATACATAGAGCAGTGTATACCCTGTGTGTACAGTATATACATAGAGCAGTGTATACCCTGGGTGTACAGTATATACATAGAGCAGTGTATACCATGTGTGCACAGTATATACATAGAGCAGTGTATGCCCTGTGTGCACAGTATATATATAGAGCAGTGTATACCCTGTGTGCACAGTATATACATAGAGCAGTGTATACCCTGTGTGTACAGTATATACATAGAGCAGTGTATACCCTGTGTGTACAGTATATACATAGAGCAGTGTATACCCTGTGTATACAGTAAATACATAGAGCAGTGTATACCCTGTATGTACAGTGTATACATAGAGCAGTGTATACCCTGTGTGTACAGTATATACATAGAGCAGTGTATACCCTGTGTGTACAGTATATACATAGAGCAGTGTATACCCTGTGTGTACAGTATATACATAGAGCAGTATATACCCTGTGTGTACAGTATATACATAGAGCAGTGTATACCCTGTGTGTACAGTATATACATAGAGCAGTGTATACCCTGTGTGTACAGTATATACATAGAGCAGTGTATACCCTGTGTGTACAGTATATACATAGAGCAGTGTATACCCTGTGTGCACAGTATATACATAGAGCAGTGTATACCCTGTGTGTACAGTATATACATAGAGCAGTGTATACCCTGTGTGTACAGTATATACATAGAGCAGTGTATACCCTGTGTGCACAGTATATACATAGAGCAGTGTATACCCTGTGTGTACAGTATATACATAGAGCAGTGTATACCCTGTGTGCACAGTATATACATAGAGCAGTGTATACCCTGTGTGCACAGTATATACATAGAGCAGTGTATACCCTGTGTGTACAGTATATACATAGAGCAGTGTATACCCTGTGTGCACAGTATATACATAGAGCAGTGTATACCCTGTGTGTACAGTATATACATAGAGCAGTGTATACCCTGTGTGTACAGTATATACATAGAGCAGTGTATACCCTGTGTGTACAGTATATACATAGAGCAGTGTATACCCTGTGTGTACAGTATATACATAGAGCAGTATATACCCTGTGTGCACAGTATATACATAGAGCAGTATATACCCTGTGTACAGTATATACATAGAGCAGTATATACCCTGTGTGTACAGTATATACATAGAGCAGTGTATACCCTGTGTGTACAGTATATACATAGAGCAGTGTATACCCTGTGTGTACAGTATATACATAGAGCAGTGTAAACCCTGTGTGCACAGTATATACATAGAGCAGTGTATACCCTGTGTGCACAGTATATACATAGAGCAGTGTATACCCTGTGTGTACAGTATATATATAGAGCAGTGTATACCCTGTGTGTACAGTATATAAATAGAGCAGTGTATACCCTGTGTGTACAGTATATGCATAGAGCAGTGTATACCCTGCGTGTACAGTATATAAATAGAGCAGTGTATACCCTGTGTGTACAGTATATACATAGAGCAGTGTATACCCTGTGTGTACAGTATATACATAGAGCAGTGTATACCCTGTGTGCACAGTATATACATAGAGCAGTGTATACCCTGTGTGTACAGTATATACATAGAGCAGTGTATACCCTGTGTGTACAGTATATACATAGAGCAGTGTATACCCTGTGTGCACAGTATATACATAGAGCAGTGTATACCCTGTGTGTACAGTATATACATAGAGCAGTGTATACCCTGTGTGTACAGTATATACATAGAGCAGTGTATGCCCTGTGTGTACAGTATATACATAGAGCAGTGTATACCCTGTGTGTACAGTATATACATAGAGCAGTGTATACCCTGTGTGTACAGTATATACATAGAGCAGTGTATACCCTGTGTGCACAGTATATACATAGAGCAGTGTATACCCTGGGTGTACAGTATATACATAGAGCAGTGTATACCCTGTGTGCACAGTATATACATAGAGCAGTGTATACCCTGTGTGTACAGTATATACATAGAGCAGTGTATACCCTGTGTGTACAGTATATACATAGAGCAGTGTATACCATGTGTGCACAGTATATACATAGAGCAGTGTATGCCCTGTGTGCACAGTATATATATAGAGCAGTGTATACCCTGTGTGCACAGTATATACATAGAGCAGTGTATACCCTGTGTGTACAGTATATACATAGAGCAGTGTATACCCTGTGTGTACAGTATATACATAGAGCAGTGTATACCCTGTGTGTACAGTATATACATAGAGCAGTGTATACCCTGTGTGCACAGTATATACATAGAGCAGTGTATACCCTGTGTGTACAGTATATACATAGAGCAGTGTATACCCTGCGTGTACAGTATATACATAGAGCAGTGTATACCCTGTGTGCACAGTATATACATAGAGCAGTGTATACCCTGTGTGTACAGTATATACATAGAGCAGTGTATACCCTGTGTGTACAGTATATACATAGAGCAGTGTATACCCTGTGTGCACAGTATATACATAGAGCAGTGTATACCCTGTGTGTACAGTATATACATAGAGCAGTGTATACCCTGTGTGCACAGTATATACATAGAGCAGTGTATACCCTGTGTGTACAGTATATACATAGAGCAGTGTATACCCTGTGTACAGTATATACATAGAGCAGTGTATACCCTGTGTGTACAGTATATACATAGAGCAGTGTATACCCTGTGTGTACAGTATATACATAGAGCAGTGTATACCCTGTGTGTACAGTATATACATAGAGCAGTGTATACCCTGTGTGCACAGTATATACATAGAGCAGTGTATACCCTGTGTGTACAGTATATACATAGAGCAGTGTATACCCTGTGTGTACAGTATATACATAGAGCAGTGTATACCCTGTGTGTACAGTATATAAATAGAGCAGTATATACCCTGTGTGTACAGTATATACATAGAGCAGTGTATACCCTGTGTGTACAGTATATACATAGAGCAGTGTATACCCTGTGTATACAGTATATACATAGAGCAGTGTATACCCTGTGTGTACAGTATATACATAGAGCAGTGTATACCCTGTGTGTACAGTATATACATAGAGCAGTATATACCCTGTGTGTACAGTATATACATAGAGCAGTGTATACCCTGTGTGCACAGTATATACATAGAGCAGTGTATACCCTGTGTGTACAGTATATACATAGAGCAGTGTATGCCCTGTGTGTACAGTATATACATAGAGCAGTGTATACCCTGTGTGTACAGTATATACATAGAGCAGTGTATACCCTGTGTGTACAGTATATACATAGAGCAGTGTATACCCTGTGTGCACAGTATATACATAGAGCAGTGTATACCCTGGGTGTACAGTATATACATAGAGCAGTGTATACCCTGTGTGCACAGTATATACATAGAGCAGTGTATACCCTGTGTGTACAGTATATACATAGAGCAGTGTATACCCTGTGTGTACAGTATATACATAGAGCAGTGTATACCATGTGTGCACAGTATATACATAGAGCAGTGTATGCCCTGTGTGCACAGTATATATATAGAGCAGTGTATACCCTGTGTGCACAGTATATACATAGAGCAGTGTATACCCTGTGTGTACAGTATATACATAGAGCAGTGTATACCCTGTGTATACAGTAAATACATAGAGCAGTGTATACCCTGTATGTACAGTGTATACATAGAGCAGTGTATACCCTGTGTGTACAGTATATACATAGAGCAGTGTATACCCTGTGTGTACAGTATATACATAGAGCAGTGTATACCCTGTGTGTACAGTATATACATAGAGCAGTGTATACCCTGTGTGCACAGTATATACATAGAGCAGTGTATACCCTGTGTGTACAGTATATACATAGAGCAGTGTATACCCTGTGTGCACAGTATATACATAGAGCAGTGTATACCCTGTGTGTACAGTATATACATAGAGCAGTGTATACCCTGTGTACAGTATATACATAGAGCAGTGTATACCCTGTGTGTACAGTATATACATAGAGCAGTGTATACCCTGTGTGTACAGTATATACATAGAGCAGTGTATACCCTGTGTGTACAGTATATACATAGAGCAGTGTATACCCTGTGTGCACAGTATATACATAGAGCAGTGTATACCCTGTGTGTACAGTATATACATAGAGCAGTGTATACCCTGTGTGTACAGTATATACATAGAGCAGTGTATACCCTGTGTGTACAGTATATAAATAGAGCAGTATATACCCTGTGTGTACAGTATATACATAGAGCAGTGTATACCCTGTGTGTACAGTATATACATAGAGCAGTGTATACCCTGTGTGTACAGTATATACATAGAGCAGTGTATACCCTGTGTGTACAGTATATACATAGAGCAGTATATACCCTGTGTGTACAGTATATACATAGAGCAGTGTATACCCTGTGTGCACAGTATATACATAGAGCAGTGTATACCCTGTGTGTACAGTATATACATAGAGCAGTGTATACCCTGTGTGTACAGTATATACATAGAGCAGTGTATACCCTGTGTGTACAGTATATACATAGAGCAGTGTATACCCTGTGTGTACAGTATATACATAGAGCAGTATATACCCTGTGTGTACAGTATATACATAGAGCAGTGTATACCCTGTGTGTACAGTATATACATAGAGCAGTGTATACCCTGTGTGTACAGTATATACATAGAGCAGTGTATACCCTGTTTTAACAGTATATACATAGAGCAGTGTATACCCTGTGTGTACAGTATATACATAGAGCAGTGTATACCCTGTGTGTACAGTATATACATAGAGCAGTGTATACCCTGTGTGTACAGTATATACATAGAGCAGTATATACCCTGTGTGCACAGTATATACATAGAGCAGTATATACCCTGTGTACAGTATATACATAGAGCAGTGTATACCCTGTGTGTACAGTATATACATAGAGCAGTGTATACCCTGTGTGTACAGTATATACATAGAGCAGTGTATACCCTGTGTGCACAGTATATACATAGTGCAGTGTATACCCTGTGTGTACAGTATATACATAGAGCAGTGTATACCCTGTGTGCACAGTATATACATAGAGCAGTGTATACCCTGTGTGTACAGTATATACATAGAGCAGTGTATACCCTGTGTGTCCAGTATATACATAGAGCAGTGTATACCCTTTGTGTACAGTATATACATAGGGCAGTGTATACCCTGTGTGTACAGTATATACATAGAGCAGTGTATACCCTGTGTGTACAGTATATACATAGAGCAGTGTATACCCTGTGTGTACAGTATATACATAGAGCAGTGTATACCCTGTGTGTACAGTATATACATAGAGCAGTGTATACCCTGTGTGTACAGTATATACATAGAGCAGTATATACCCTGTGTGCACAGTATATACATAGAGCAGTATATACCCTGTGTACAGTATATACATAGAGCAGTATATACCCTGTGTGTACAGTATATACATAGAGCAGTGTATACCCTGTGTGTACAGTATATACATAGATCAGTGTATACCCTGTGTGTACAGTATATACATAGAGCAGTGTATACCCTGTGTGCACAGTATATACATAGAGCAGTGTATACCCTGTGTGTACAGTATATACATAGAGCAGTGTATTCCCTGTGTGTACAGTATATACATAGAGCAGTGTATACCCTGTGTGTACAGTATATACATAGAGCAGTATATACCCTGTGTGCACAGTATATACATAGAGCAGTATATACCCTGTGTGTACAGTATATACATAGAGCAGTGTATACCCTGTGTGTACAGTATATACATAGAGCAGTGTATACCCTGTGTGTACAGTGTATACATAGAGCAGTGTATACCCTGTGTGTACAGTATATACATAGAGCAGTGTATACCCTGTGTGTACAGTATATACATAGAGCAGTGTATACCCTGTGTGTACAGTATATACATAGAGCAGTGTATACCCTGTGTGTACAGTATATACATAGAGCAGTGTATACCCTGTGTGTACAGTATATACATAGAGCAGTGTATACCCTGTGTGTACAGTATATACATAGAGCAGTATATACCCTGTGTGTACAGTATATATATAGAGCAGTGTATACCCTGTGTGCACAGTATATACATAGAGCAGTGTATACCCTGTGTACAGTATATACATAGAGCAGTGTATACCCTGTGTGTACAGTATATACATAGAGCAGTGTATACCCTGTGTGTACAGTATATACATAGAGCAGTGTAAACCCTGTGTGCACAGTATATACATAGAGCAGTGTATACCCTGTGTGTACAGTATATACATAGAGCAGTGTATACCCTGTGTGTACAGTATATACATAGAGCAGTATATACCCTGTGTGCACAGTATATACATAGAGCAGTATATACCCTGTGTGTACAGTATATACATAGAGCAGTGTATACCCTGTGTGTACAGTATATACATAGAGCAGTGTATACCCTGTGTGTACAGTATATACATAGAGCAGTGTAAACCCTGTGTGCACAGTATATACATAGAGCAGTGTATACCCTGTGTGCACAGTATATACATAGAGCAGTGTATACCCTGTGTGTACAGTATATACATAGAGCAGTGTATACCCTGTGTGTACAGTATATGCATAGAGCAGTGTATACCCTGTGTGTACAGTATATACATAGAGCAGTGTATACCCTGTGTGTACAGTATATACATAGAGCAGTGTATACCCTGTGTGTACAGTATATACATAGAGCAGTGTATACCCTGTGTGTACAGTATATACATAGAGCAGTGTATACCCTGTGTGTACAGTATATACATAGAGCAGTGTATACCCTGTGTGTACAGTAAATACATAGAGCAGTGTATACCCTGGGTGCACAGTATATACATAGAGCAGTGTATACCCTGTGTGTACAGTATATACATAGAGCAGTGTATACCCTGTGTGTACAGTATATGCATAGAGCAGTGTATACCCTGTGTGTACAGTATATACATAGAGCAGTGTATACCCTGTGTGTACAGTATATACATAGAGCAGTGTATACCCTGTGTATACAGTAAATACATAGAGCAGTGTATACCCTGTGTGCACAGTATATACATAGAGCAGTGTATACCCTGTGTGTACAGTATATACATAGAGCAGTGTATATCCTGTGTGTACAGTATATACATACAGCAGTGTATACCCTGTGTATACAGTATATACATAGAGCAGTGTATACCCTGTGTGTACAGTATATACATAGAGCAGTGTATACCCTGTGTGTACAGTATATACATAGAGCACTGTATACCCTGTGTGCACAGTATATACATAGAGCAGTGTATACCCTGTGTGTACAGTATATACATAAAGCAGTGTATACCCTGTGTACAGTATATACATAGAGCTGTGTATACCCTGTGTGTACAGTATATACATAAAGCAGTGTATATCCTGTGTACAGTATATACATAGAGCTGTGTATACCCTGTGTGTACAGTATATACATAAAGCAGTGTATACCCTGTGTGCACAGTATATACATAGAGCAGTGTATACCCTGTGTGTACAGTATATACATAGAGCAGTGTATACCCTGTGTGTACAGTATCTACATAGAGCAGTGTATACCCTGTGTGTACAGTATATACATAGAGCAGTGTATACCCTGTGTTTTCAATATATACATAGAGCAGTGTATACCCTGTGTGTACAGTATATACATAGAGGAGTGTATACCCTGTGTGTACAGTATATACATAGAGCAGTGTATACCCTGCGTGTACAGTATATACATAGAGCAGTGTATACCCTGCGTGTACAGTATATACATAGAGCAGTGTATACCCTGTGTGTACAGTATATACATAGAGCAGTGTATACCCTGTGTGTACAGTATATACATAGAGCAGTATATACCCTGTGTGTACAGTATATACATAGAGCAGTGTATATCCTGTGTGTACAGTATATACATAGAGCAGTGTATACCCTGTGTGTACAGTATATACATAGAGCAGTGTATACCCTGCGTGTACAGTATATACATAGAGCAGTGTATACCCTGTGTACAGTATATACATAGAGCAGTGTATACCCTGTGTGTACAGTATATACATAGAGCAGTGTATACCCTGTGTGTACAGTATATACATAGAGCAGTGTATACCCTGTGTGTACAGTATATACATAGAGCAGTGTATACCCTGTGTGCACAGTATATACATAGAGCAGTGTATGCCCTGTGTGTACAGTATATACATAGAGCAGTGTATACCCTGTGTGTACAGTATATACATAGAGCAGTGTATACCCTGTGTGTACAGTATATACATAGAGCAGTGTATACCCTGTGTGTACAGTATATACATAGAGCAGTGTATACCCTGTGTGTACAGTATATACATAGAGCAGTGTATACCCTGTGTGTACAGTATATACATAGAGCGGTGTATACCCTGCGTGTACAGTATATATATAGAGCAGTGTATACCCTGTGTGTACAGTATATACATAGAGCAGTGTATACCCAGTGTGTACAGTATAGACATAGAGCAGTGTATACCCTGTGTGTACAGTATATACATAGAGCAGTGTATACCCTGTGTGTACAGTATATACATAGAGCAGTGTATACCCTGTGTGCACAGTATATATATAAAGCAGTGTATACCCTGTGTGCACAGTATATACATAGAGCAGTGTATACCCTGTGTGTACAGTATATACATAGAGCAGTGTATACCCTGTGTGTACAGTATATACATAGAGCAGTGTATACCCTGTGTGTACAGTATATACATAGAGCAGTGTATACCCTGTGTGTACAGTATATACATAGAGCAGTGTATACCCTGTGTGTACAGTATATACATAGAGCAGTGTATACCCTGTGTGTACAGTATATACATAGAGCAGTGTATACCCTGTGTGTACAGTATATACATAGAGCAGTGTATACCCTGTGTGTACAGTATATACATAGAGCAGTGTATACCCTGTGTGTACAGTATATACATAGAGCGGTGTATACCCTGCGTGTACAGTATATACATAGAGCAGTGTATACCCTGTGTGTACAGTAAATATATAGAGCAGTGTATATCCTGTGTGTACAGTATATATATAGAGCAGTGTATATCCTGTGTGTACAGTATATACATAGAGCAGTGTATACCCTGTGTGTACAGTATATACATAGAGCAGTGTATACCCTGTGTGTACAGTATATACATAGAGCAGTGTATACCCTGTGTGTACAGTATATACATAGAGCAGTGTATACCCTGTGTGTACAGTATATACATAGAGCAGTGTATACCCTGTGTGTACAGTATATACATAGAGCGGTGTATACCCTGTGTGTACAGTATATACATAGAGCAGTGTATACCCTGTGTGTACAGTATATATATAGAGCAGTGTATACCCTGTGTGTACAGTATATACATAGAGCAGTGTATACCCTGTGTGTACAGTATATACATAGAGCAGTGTATACCCTGTGTGTACAGTATATACATAGAGCAGTGTATACCCTGTGTGTACAGTATATATATAGAGCAGTGTATACCCTGTGTGTACAGTATATACATAGAGCAGTGTATACCCTGTGTGTACAGTATATACATAGAGCAGTGTATACCCTGTGTGTACAGTATATACATAGAGCAGTGTATACCCTGTGTGTACAGTATATATATAGAGCAGTGTATATCCTGTGTGTACAGTATATACATAGAGCAGTGTATACCCTGTGTTTTCAATATATAAATAGAGCAGTGTATACCCTGCGTGTACAGTATATACATAGAGCAGTGTATACCCTGTGTGCACAGTATATACATAGAGCAGTGTATACCCTGTGTGCACAGTATATACATAGAGCAGTGTATACCCTGTGTGTACAGTATATACATAGAGCAGTGTATACCCTGTGTGTACAGTATATTGTGAGTCCCCCCCCCCCACCCGGCTTAGGTGAACAATGGGGAGTCCTCTAGCTGTGTTGACATAAGCCTAAGTTAAATGATGATGGAGGAACAAAGTTATACAGAAATGCAGGACAGGGCAAACTAGGTATCATGACAATTCCTTCCCCTCCAATTTGTGTATGGACTAGTGGCCTCTACAGGTCGCTTGTTAAGTACACACAGGCAGGGCTGACCGGACTCAGGGCTCCTCCTGCCTGGACAGTCCATCTGCATTTTGGTGTTGGCTGCCTCTTCTATACTGTACTGTAAAGTTATAGGGCTGCAGAGCCAGGCTCCATCGTAGTAGGCGTCCATTGTCCCCAGAAGCTCTGTTCAGCCAGGTGAGGGGATTGTGATCAGTAACCACAGAGAATTCTCGTCCATACAGATATGGCTTTAGTTTCCGGAGGGCCCACACTATAGCCAGACATTCTTTTTCCACAGTTGCATAGGCCACTTCTCGGTCCAGCAGTTTCCTGCTGAGGTAGGCGACGGGGTGCTCGTCCCCCGCTGCATTCACCTGGCTGAGTACAGGTCCCAATCCATAAGCAGAGGCGTCCGTCTGCACAATGAATCGCCTCTTGTAGTCTGGAGCAGCCAGAACAGGGTCACAGACCTGGGCATCCTTCAGCCGGTTAAAAGCCTCTTCACAGGCTGGAGTCCAGATTACCAGCCTGGGCATCGTTTTCTTGGTCAGGTCGGTAAGAGGCTTGGCCACAGTTCTAAAATGAGAAACAAATTTTCGGTAATAGCTGGCAGTGCCCAAAAAAGCCATAACTTGTTTCTTAGTTTGGAGTACAGGCCAGTCTCTAATAGCCTGGATTTTTGCAGGTTCCGGACGGAGCTTCCCTCCTCCTACTCTATGCCCTAGGTACTGGACTTCACCCATCCCCAATTGGCATTTATCGGGTCGAATGGTTAGGCCAACTGCAAGAATCCGGTCAAGAACAACTGCTACTTGATTCAGATGTTCCTCCCACGTCTGGCTGAAGATGGCGATATCATCTAAGTAGGCACAAGCAAAGTCCCCACATCCCCGGAGGATCTGATCTACCATTCTCTGGAAGGTTGCCGGGGCATTTTTCATTCCAAAAGGCATGCTTAGAAATTCATACAGACCAAAGGGGGTTATAAAAGCGGACCGTTCTCTCCCTTGCTCCGTCAGAGGAATTTGCCAGTATCCCTTACTGAGATCTAAGGTAGTGACATATCGGGACCCAGCCAGTCGGTCTAGAAGTTCGTCAATACGGGGCATTGGGTAAGGATCACTGACAGTATGGTCATTAAGTCGTCTGTAGTCCACACAAAATCGAGTACTCCCATCCTTCTTGGGTACTAACACCACAGGAGAGGCCCAAGGGCTATGAGAGGCCTGGATTACCCCAAGCTGTAACATTTCCTCTAGTTCGTGCTGCATGGTGTTTCGAACTGATTCAGGTACCCGGTACGGAGCCTGTTGTATGGGACGGATACCCTGAGTGTCCACATGATGTTGGGTGACGGTGGTTCGACCTGGTTGAGATGAGAAAGCAGCCCGTCTCTGTTGAAGCACTTCCAGCATCTGGTCTTTCTGTAAGGGATCCAGGTGATCTCCCAGAGGAACCTGTTCCACAGTGGAAGGGGCTCTCGCGGCTTCCACGAGATCAGGTAGGGAGTCCTCTTCCTCGTGACCGTCTTCTGAAGCTAGCCGACAGCTTGCTATCATTGGAAGGTTCCAGTCGTGGTATTCCTTAATCATATTCACATGAACAGTCTTTTGTCTTAGTCCCTGATCATCTAAAGCAAGAAGGTAATTGGTATCATTTAGTTTCTGGAGAACCCGGAAGGGACCCTCCCACGTGGTCTGCAGTTTATTTTGTGGATGGGGAATAATCATTAAGACCTGTTGTCCTTCTACAAACTCCCGATAGCGTGCCTTACGGTCATACCAGGTCTTCTGTCGGGTTTGAGCCATACGCACCTGACTCTGGGCGAAACTAGCAAGTTGAGCCAGGGTTTCTCGTAGCTTTAGGACATAAGGGACAACAGGGGCTCCTGTATCTTCAACTTGCCCCGCCCAGTATTCATTGAGCAGAGTTAAGGGTCCTCGGACCTTTCTCCCATAGAGGAATTCAAAGGGGGAAATCCCGGTGGACTCCTGAGGAACTTCCCGATAGGCAAACAAGAGATGGGGTAGGTACTTCTCCCAGTCTGAATCTCTGTCCATGAAGGCCCTCAGCATATTCTTCAGAGTGCCGTTAAATCGTTCACAAAGTCCATTTGTTTGTGGATGATACGGTGTCGTTCGAATCGCTCGTACTCCACAGGTGCGCCACAGACACTGGACTAGCTCTGACATGAACTGGGAGCCTTGGTCCGACAAGATCTCACTGGGAAATCCTACTCTGGTGAAAATGGTAACCAGGGCCTCGGCCACCTTGGCTGCAGAAATACTTGACAAGGCCACAGCTTCCGGATATCGGGTGGCATAGTCCACAACAGTGAGCATGTACTGCTTTCCTGATCTACTTGGTTTAGCCAGAGGCCCAACGATATCGACAGCTACTCTTTGAAATGGTCCTTCTATGATAGGGAGTGGTTGCAGAGGTGCCTTTGGGTGATCTCCGGGTCGCCCTCTACACTGACATATATCGCAAGTTCGGCAGAAATGTGCCACTGCCTGAGAAATCCCTGGCCAATAGAAGGTTTGAGTCAATCGTCTCTCGGTGCGGGTTTTGCCTTGATGGCCAGCAGTAGGAATATCATGAGCAAGGTGTAATAGGGGAATTCTGTATTTCTGAGGAACAATCATCTGTTTGTTACAAGTCCAGGGCTTATCTGGGGAGGCAGCATTGGTAACCCTATACAAAAGTCCATTTTCTCGGATAATTCTTTCCCCGTTCTCCCCTAACTGCCCTATCTCAGCTCGTGCTCTAAAACTAGCTAGGGTGGGGTCAGTATCGACCTCTTGTCGAAACTGAACTCTATCCCAGGTATCACTCACATTGTCCCCACAAGAAGAATCACTCACCGGCTGTGTTGGCGGTTCTGGTGGCCTCATTTCCATGGAGGAGTTGTAGGCGTCCCCATTTGCTGCTCTCTTGGCTTGACTTCTGGTTACCGCACCGACAAAGTGGCAATGCAGATGTCCCACATCATTTCCTAAAAGAACGTCTGCAGGGAGGCCGCTCATCACACCGACCACGCATTGTTTGGCCCCAAAGCCATAATCCAGGGTCACCCTCGCTCTTGGAATATATCTCTGGGTGCCTCCAGCCAATACAATGGCAATTCCTGGTCCCTTTTGAATTGCTTCTGGCTGAAGTACGCGGGGATCGGCTATGGTGAGAAAAGCCCCAGTGTCACGGAAGCCAACAACTTTTTGGCCATCCAGCACGACCTCCTGTAGATGTTGGTGCTGAAGGTCAGAAGAACAGGTGGCTGGGGCTCGCACCCCATAGACTCCTGGTATGGGAGCCAGGGTATCGGAGTCACTTGGCAAGTCATCAGGGACTGAATCCAGCTCTTCTCCTGGTGAGAGTGTCTGTAGATAACGAACCGGCAAAGGCGGTCTGTAGCCGTCCTGTATCCGAACACCTGGACATTGAAATTGCAGATGCCCAGGCTGCCCACATCTATAACATCTGCGCTCTGGGACTCTTCCCCCACGTTGTAGTCCCAAAGGTGGAGCAGGAGTAAGGCGAGGCCCAGTCACACGAAGGTCACCATGAGTTGATGGTCTATTCGGATGGTGAATATGGGAGGCCGAAGGACCAGGGGCCGCCATCGTCGGGGGGCTGGTAGTTCTTTTCTCACTGAGCAGTAGTTTTTTCCATTGAGGCTTGATGGTGAGAGCCTCATCCGCTAGAGCTGCAGCTTCCTCCACAGTGGCTGGTCTCCTTTCACGCACCCATTCTCGGATCTCAGCGGGACAATTGAAGTAAAACTGCTCTTTCAAGATGACCTGGAGGAAGGCCCCCCAAGTTAAGGCCTCCTCTCCCTCCAGCCAGGGATGACATATTTGTTTGAGTCTGTGGGCATACATCTTGAAGGACACCTCCCCATCACAGGCCAAAGTACGAAACTGGGTCCTATAAGTGTCTGGGGTCACAGCGTAGTGTTCCAGAATAGTCCGTTTAATGTCTGCATACTCACAGTCCCCCCGAGGGTCCATAGCTCTATAGGCTGCGGCAGCTCCACCCTCTAAGAGCCCCACCAGATGTCGTACTCGCTCTCTTTCTGGGACTTCCATTAATCGACAATGAAGCTCAAAGTCCTGGAAGAAGCCCTCAATGTCACCTGCAGCCTCCTGGAATGGCTTGAAATCTTTGCGGGACACTCTGGGGAGTTCCCTCATGGTGGGTGCTGGGGTTACAGTCTGTCTGGCGCTTCTAGCTGCTTCCAAAGCTATCTGCCTCTCCAGCAATGCCATCTCCTTAGCTCCTCGCATGACCTCCATCTTATAGTCTATGGAGACCTCCTCTCCCATCAATGCCATCTCCTCCTCGTACCACACAGCCCACTGACTTTTTTGGGTATTTACCTCTGCCTGCCGCCTTTCCTCCATTTGCCATGGAGGTGCTTCCTCAGTGTCCTCTTGCAGTCGAACTTCTTCCAAAGCCTCAGTTAGCTGCTCCTTGGAGAGTCCCTTGTAGCTGACCCCCAGTTCACGGGCCTTTGTTTGTAAGCTCACCACAGTCCAGTTCTTGTACTCTGAGGCTCTGGTTCCAGAATTTGATGGGCCGTTGTCCTCCATTCGTTCTGCTCTGATGCCACCGCTGCCAACCAGTTTGTGACGGGGTATGTGGCAGAGCAAGAAGAGACCACCGGACTAAGAACAATCCAACGGGATTTATTGAGGCAGGCAGCATACCAAATCAAATATCCATGTTATTCCTGATGTCCATAATAAGTCCAAAATCACAGACAGACGTGACGTCTTGCCGCAGCTAAGAGCCCTCACCCTTTCTCTCCAGAGATCTCCCAACACAACACTGGTCACGCATAAGTTCCTTGTCTTGGGCTACTGGGAACAGCCCAAGGGTAGGGGAGGAGAGGTTCCCACCTCCTAGTCAATGGTTTGGTCCATTGCATGGCTCCGATATGTCTATATGAATGTGTCTTGTGAGTTCTCCCCCCCCCCACCCGGCTTAGGAGAACAATGGGGAGTCCTCTAGCTGTGTTGACATAAGCCTAAGTTAAATGATGATGGAGGAACAAAGTTATACAGAAATGCAGGACAGGGCAAACTAGGTATCATGACAATTCCTTCCCCTCCAATTTGTGTATGGACTAGTGGCCTCTACAGGTCGCTTGTTAAGTACACACAGGCAGGGCTGACCGGACTCAGGGCTCCTCCTGCCTGGACAGTCCATCTGCATTTTGGTGTTGGCTGCCTCTTCTATACTGTACAGTAAAGTTATAGGGCTGCAGAGCCAGGCTCCATCGTAGTAGGCGTCCATTGTCCCCAGAAGCTCTGTTCAGCCAGGTGAGGGGATTGTGATCAGTAACCACAGAGAATTCTCGTCCATACAGATATGGCTTTAGTTTCCGGAGGGCCCACACTATAGCCAGACATTCTTTTTCCACAGTTGCATAGGCCACTTCTCGGTCCAGCAGTTTCCTGCTGAGGTAGGCGACGGGGTGCTCGTCCCCCGCTGCATTCACCTGGCTGAGTACAGGTCCCAATCCATAAGCAGAGGCGTCCGTCTGCACAATGAATCGCCTCTTGTAGTCTGGAGCAGCCAGAACAGGGTCACAGACCTGGGCATCCTTCAGCCGGTTAAAAGCCTCCTCACAGGCTGGAGTCCAGATTACCAGCCTGGGCATCGTTTTCTTGGTCAGGTCGGTAAGAGGCTTGGCCACAGTGCTAAAATGAGAAACAAATTTTCGGTAATAGCTGGCAGTGCCCAAAAAAGCCATAACTTGTTTCTTAGTTTGGGGTACAGGCCAGTCTCTAATAGCCTGGATTTTTGCAGGTTCCGGACGGAGCTTCCCTCCTCCTACTCTATGCCCTAGGTACTGGACTTCACCCATCCCCAATTGGCATTTATCGGGTCGAATGGTTAGGCCGGCTGCAAGAATCCGGTCAAGAACAACTGCTACTTGATTCAGATGTTCCTCCCACGTCTGGCTGAAGATGGCGATATCATCTAAGTAGGCACAAGCAAAGTCCCCACATCCCCGGAGGATCTGATCTACCATTCTCTGGAAGGTTGCCGGGGCATTTTTCATTCCAAAAGGCATGCTTAGAAATTCATACAGACCAAAGGGGGTTATAAAAGCGGACCGTTCTCTCCCTTGCTCCGTCAGAGGAATTTGCCAGTATCCCTTACTGAGATCTAAGGTAGTGACATATCGGGACCCAGCCAGTCGGTCTAGAAGTTCGTCAATACGGGGCATTGGGTAAGGATCACTGATAGTATGGTCATTAAGTCGTCTGTAGTCCACACAAAATCGAGTACTCCCATCCTTCTTGGGTACTAACACCACAGGAGAGGCCCAAGGGCTATGAGAGGCCTGGATTACCCCAAGCTGTAACATTTCCTCTAGTTCGTGCTGCATGGTGTTTCGAACTGATTCAGGTACCCGGTACGGAGCCTGTTGTATGGGACGGATACCCTGAGTGTCCATATGATGTTGGGTGACGGTGGTTCGACCTGGTTGAGATGAGAAAGCAGCCCGTCTCTGTTGAAGCACTCCCAGCATCTGGCCTTTCTGTAAGTGATCCAGGTGATCTCCCAGAGGAACCTGTTCCACAGTGGAAGGGGCTCTCGCGGCTTCCACGAGATCAGGTAGGGAGTCCTCTTCCTCGTGACCGTCTTCTGAAGCTAGCCGACAGCTTGCTATCATTGGAAGGTTCCGGTCGTGGTATTCCTTAATCATATTCATATGAACAGTCTTTTGTCTTAGTCCCTGATCATCTAAAGCAAGAAGGTAATTGGTATCATTTAGTTTCTGGAGAACCCGGAAGGGACCCTCCCACGTGGTCTGCAGTTTATTTTGTGGATGGGGAATAATCATTAAGACCTGTTGTCCTTCTACAAACTCCCGATAGCGTGCCTTACGGTCATACCAGGTCTTCTGTCGGGTTTGAGCCATACGCACATGACTCTGGGCGAAACTAGCAAGTTGAGCCAGGGTTTCTCGTAGCTTTAGGACATAAGGGACAACAGGGGCTCCTGTATCTTCAACTTGCCCCGCCCAGTATTCATTGAGCAGAGTTAAGGGTCCTCGGACCTTTCTCCCATAGAGGAGTTCAAAGGGGGAAAACCCGGTGGACTCCTGAGGAACTTCCCGATAGGCAAACAAGAGATGGGGTAGGTACTTCTCCCAGTCTGAATCTCTGTCCATGAAGGCCCTCAGCATATTCTTCAGAGTGCCGTTAAATCGTTCACAAAGTCCATTTGTTTGTGGATGATACGGTGTCGTTCGAACGCTCGTACTCCACAGGTGCGCCACAGACACTGGACTAGCTCTGACATGAACTGGGAGCCTTGGTCCGACAAGATCTCACTGGGAAATCCTACTCTGGTGAAAATGGTAACCAGGGCCTCGGCCACCTTGGCTGCAGAAATACTTGACAAGGCCACAGCTTCCGGATATCGGGTGGCATAGTCCACAACAGTGAGAATGTACTGCTTTCCTGATCTACTTGGTTTAGCCAGAGGCCCAAAGATATCGACAGCTACTCTTTGAAATGGTTCTTCTATGATAGGGAGTGGTTGCAGAGGTGCCTTTGGGTGATCTCCGGGTCGCCCTCTAGGCTGACATATATCGCAAGTTCGGCAGAAATGCGCCACTGCCTGAGAAATCCCTGGCCAATAGAAGGTTTGAGTCAATCATCTCTCGGTGCGGGTTTTGCCTTGATGGCCAGCAGTAGGAATATCATGAGCAAGGTGTAATAGGGGAATTCTGTATTTCTGAGGAACAATCATCTGTTTGTTACAAGTCCAGGGCTTATCTGGGGAGGCAGCATTGGTAACCCTATACAAAAGTCCATTTTCTCGGATAATTCTTTCCCCGTTCTCCCCTAACTGCCCTATCTCAGCTCGTGCTCTAAAACTAGCTAGGGTGGGATCAGTATCGACCTCTTTTCGAAACTGAACTCTATCCCAGGTATCACTCACATTGTCCCCACAAGAAGAATCACTCACCGGCTGTGTTGGCGGTTCTGGTGGCCTCATTTCCATGGAGGAGTTGTAGGCGTCCCCATTTGCTGCTCTCTTGGCTTGACTTCTGGTTACCGCACCGACAAAGTGGCAATGCAGATGTCCCACATCATTTCCTAAAAGAACGTCTGCAGGGAGGCCGCTCATCACACCAACCACGCATTGTTTGGCCCCAAAGCCATAATCCAGGGTCACCCTCGCTCTTGGAATATATCTCTGGGTGCCTCCAGCCAATACAATGGCAATTCCTGGTCCCTTTTGAATTGCTTCTGGCTGAAGTACGCGGGGATCGGCTATGGTGAGAAAAGCCCCAGTGTCACGGAAGCCAACAACTTTTTGGCCATCCAGCACGACCTCCTGTAGATGTTGGTGCTGAAGGTCAGAAGAACAGGTGGCTGGGGCTCGCACCCCATAGACTCCTGGTATGGGAGCCAGGGTATCGGAGTCACTTGGCAAGTCATCAGGGACTGAATCCAGCTCTTCTCCTGGTGAGAGTGTCTGTAGATAACGAACCGGCAAAGGCGGTCTGTAGCCGTCCTGTATCCGAACACCTGGACATTGAAATTGCAGATGCCCAGGCTGCCCACATCTATAACATCTGCGCTCTGGGACTCTTCCCCCACGTTGTAGTCCCGAAGGTGGAGCAGGAGTAAGGCGAGGCCCAGTCACACGAAGGTCACCATGAGTTGATGGTCTATTGGGATGGTGAATATGGGAGGCCGAAGGACCAGGGGTCGCCATCGTCGGGGGGCTGGTAGTTCTTTTCTCACTGAGCAGTAGTTTTTTCCATTGAGGCTTGATGGTGAGAGCCTCATCCGCTAGAGCTGCAGCTTCCTCTACAGTGGCTGGTCTCCTTTCATGCACCCATTCTCGGATCTCAGCGGGACACTTGAAGTAAAACTGCTCTTTCAAGATGACCTGGAGGAAGGCCCCCCAAGTTAAGGCCTCCTCTCCCTCCAGCCAGGGATGACATATTTGTTTGAGTCTGTGGGCATACATCTTGAAGGACACCTCCCCATCACAGGCCAAAGTACAAAACTGGGTCCTATAAGTGTCTGGGGTCACAGCGTAGTGTTCCAGAATAGTCTGTTTAATGTCTGCATACTCACAGTCCCCCCGAGGGTCCATAGCTCTATAGGCTGCGGCAGCTCCACCCTCTAAGAGCCCCACCAGATGTCGTACTCGCTCTCTTTCTGGGACTTCCATTAATCGACACTGAAGCTCAAAGTCCTGGAAGAAGCCCTCAATGTCACCTGCAGCCTCCTGAAATGGCTTGAAATCTTTGTGGGACACTCTGGGGAGTTCCCTCATGGTGGGTGCTGGGGTTACAGTCTGTCTGGCGCTTCTAGCTGCTTCCAAAGCTATCTGCCTCTCCAGCAATGCCATCTCCTTAGCTCCTCGCATGACCTCCATCTTATAGTCTATGGAGACCTCCTCTCCCATCATTGCCATCTCCTCCTCGTACCACACAGCCCACTGACTTTTTTGGGTATTTACCTCTGCCTGCCGCCTTTCCTCCATTTGCCGTGGAGGTGCTTCCTCAGTGTCCTCTTGCAGTCGAACTTCTTCCAAAGCCTCAGTTAGCTGCTCCTTGGAGAGTCCCTTGTAGCTGACCCCCAGTTCACGGGCCTTTGTTTGTAAGCTCACCACAGTCCAGTTCTTGTACTCTGAGGCTCTGGTTCCAGAAGTTGATGGGCCGTTGTCCTCCATTCGTTCTGCTCTAATGCCACCGCTGCCAACCAGTTTGTGACGGGGTATGCGGCAGAGCAAGAAGAGACCACCGGACTAAGAACAATCCAACGGGATTTATTGAGGCAGGCAGCATACCAAATCAAATATCCATGTTATTCCTGATGTCCATAATAAGTCCAAAATCACAGACAGACGTGAGGTCTTGCCGCAGCTAAAAGCCCTCACCCTTTCTCTCCAGAGATCTCCCAACACAACACTGGTCACGCATAAGTTCCTTGTCTTGGGCTACTGGGAACAGCCCAAGGGTAGGGGAGGAGAGGTTCCCACCTCCTAGTCAATGGTTTGGTCCATTGCATGGCTCCGATATGTCTATATGAATGTGTATTGTGAGTCCCCCCCCCCCACCCGGCTTAGGAGAACAATGGGGAGTCCTCTAGCTGTGTTGACATAAGCCTAAGTTAAATGATGATGGAGGAACAAAGTTATACAGAAATGCAGGACAGGGCAAACTAGGTATCATGACATGTATGCCCTGTGTGTACAGTATATACATAGAGCAGTGTATACCCTGCGTGTACAGTATATAAATAGAGCAGTGTATACCCTGTGTGTACAGTATATACATAGAGCAGTGTATACCCTGTGTGTACAGTATATACATAGAGCAGTGTATACCCTGTGTGTACAGTATATACATAGAGCAGTGTATACCCTGTGTACAGTATATACATAGAGCAGTGTATACCCTGTGTGCACAGTATATACATAGAGCAGTGTATACCCTGTGTGTACAGTATATACATAGAGCAGTGTATACCCTGTGTGCACAGTATATACATAGAGCAGTGTATACCCTGTGTGTACAGTATATGCATAGAGCAGTGTGCATAGTATATACATAGAGCAGTGAATACCCTGTGTGTACAGTATATACATAGAGCAGTGTATACCCTGTGTACAGTATATACATAGAGCAGTGTATACCCTGTGTGCACAGTATATACATAGAGCAGTGTATACCCAGTGTGTACAGTATATACATAGAGCAGTGTATACCCTGTGTGTACAGTATATGCATAGAGCAGTGTGCATAGTATATACATAGAGCAGTGTATACCCTGTGTGTACAGTATATACATAGAGCAGTGTATACCCTGTGTGTACAGTATATACATAGAGCAGTGTATACCCTGTGTGTACAGTATATACATAGAGCAGTATATACCCTGTGTGTACAGTATATACATAGAGCAGTGTATACCCTGTGTGTACAGTATATACATAGAGCAGTGTATACCCTATTTGTACAGTATATACATACAGCAGTGTATACCCTGTGTGTACAGTATATACATAGAGCAGTGTATACCCTGTGTGCACAGTATATACATAGAGCAGTGTATACCCTGTGTACAGTATATACATAGAGCAGTGTATACCCTGTGTGTACAGTATATACATAGAGCAGTGTATACCCTGTGTGTACAGTATATACATAGAGCAGTGTATACCCTGTGTGTACAGTATATACATAGAGCAGTGTATACCCTGTGTGTACAGTATATACATAGAGCGGTGTATACCCTGTGTACATTATATACATAGAGCAGTGTATACCCTGTGTGTACAGTATATACATAGAGCAGTGTATACCCTGTATGTACAGTATATACATAGAGCAGTGTATGCCCTGTGTGTACAGTATATACATAGAGCAGTGTATACCCTGTGTGCACAGTATATACATAGAGCAGTGTATACCCTGTGTGCACAGTATATACATAGAGCAGTGTATACCCTGTGTGTACAGTATATGCATAGAGCAGTGTGCATAGTATATACATAGAGCAGTGTATACCCTGTGTGTACAGTATATACATAGAGCAGTGTATGCCCTGTGTGTACAGTATATACATAGAGCAGTGTATACCCTGTGTGTACAGTATATACATAGAGCAGTGTATACCCTGTGTGTACAGTATATACATAGAGCAGTGTATACCCTGTGTGTACAGTATATACATAGAGCAGTGTATGCCCTGTGTGTACAGTATATACATAGAGCAGTGTATGCCCTGTGTGTACAGTATATACATAGAGCAGTGTATACCCTGTGTGTACAGTATATACATAGAGCAGTGTATGCCCTGTGTGTACAGTATATACATAGAGCAGTGCATACCCTGTGTGTACAGTATATACATAGAGCAGTGCATACCCTGTGTGTACAGTATATACATAGAGCAGTGTATACCCTGTGTACAGTATATACATAGAGCAGTGTATACTTTGTGTGTACAGTATATACATAGAGCAGTGTATACCCTGTGTGTACAGTATATACATAGAGCAGTGTATACCCTGTGTGCACAGTATATACATAGAGCAGTGTATTGTCACGGGTGTTGGGCCACGAAGATCGTCACGATTACACAGCCTGACTTCTCGCAGCTGACTTTTTGGTGCTTTGTGTTTTTCGGCAGTGAGGGAGTTAATTCTCTCTCTCTCTGTGCTAGACGAGGTCCAGCCTCGCCCAGGTGCAATCAATGCTGCTGTAGTGAGACTCCTTCAAATGCCTGCTGGTCTGTTAGGGAAGTGTCGGTGAAAGCATTTCATGCAGACTAACAGAGCGGATCGTGGTATTTGGAGTTTCAGAGATAAGTGTATTCGGAAAGTTTTTTCCCTTCCTCGCTTTATCATTTATCTCCTTTCCCGTTGGTGTTCCCTCTGTTGTAGTTGTGTAGTTTTTGTATGCAAGGTGGTTTTGGTTTTTCCCTTGTACTGTCTCGTTCGTCTAAGTACTGTGTGTGGGCATATTATTACTTGTCCCCTTTTGTTGTGATCGGGGTCCTTCTCAGGACTAGATTACTTAGGTGCAGGGATCCTCAGGAGGTAGGGGTTACGCTGGCGGCCTGGACCTCTGTACCTTTAACAGTACCTCCAGGTTGAGGGATTAGTCAGGGCCCCAGCTTAGGGTCAGCTTAGGCCCCCTACCTCCAGTATACAGAGACAGCGTGACATTTTCACCGACCACTTAGTTTTTCTCCAGCTACCATGGATCCAGTAGCCGGTCTAGCTCGGCAGTTGCAGAGTTTGTCCATGGAGCTGGCGGACGTTAGGTCCAAGGTTTTGTATCCTCAGGAGCAAGCCGGACCAGAACCTAAAGTAGCTCTCCCTGACAGGTTCACTGGGGGGCGGGACAAGTTTTTTGTTTTCCGGGAGGCATGCAAGTTGTACTTTCGGCTGCGGCCTCGGTCATCGGGGAGTGAAGAACAAAGGGTGGGAATTGTCATCTCGCTCCTACAAGGGGACCCACAATCTTGGGCATTCTCTCTTCCCCCGGGCTCCCCGGCTCTCCAGTCAGTGGATAGGTTTTTCGCTGCTCTGGGACTCGTATATGATGACCCAGATCGGATCTCCCTTGCTGAGTCTAAGTTACGTAGGATTCAGCAGGGAGATCGTCCGGCGGAGGAATTCTGTGGGGAGTTCCGTAGGTGGGCCACGGACACCCAGTGGAATGACCCGGCTCTTAGGAGCCAGTTTTGTCAAGGTTTATCCGACAAATTACAGGATGTGTTGGCACAGTATGACTCTCCCGCGTCACTGGAAGCCGCTATGGCCCTTGCTATTTGCGTTGACAGACGGCTTCGGGAGAGGTGCGGGATAACTCTACCCCCTGTGATGACTCCACCTCCTACAAGGTCCCCTCATATGGTGGTTCCCCTGGTCAGTCCAGAGGAGCCTATGCAATTAGGAGGGACATCATTTCGGGGGAGGGGACCGATGGTGCGCCATAAGACAGGAAGGTGTTTCTTCTGCGGGAGAAAGGGACATTTTATTGGGGGGTGTCCATCCCGTCCCTTGCAGAGTGAAGAGTCGTCGGAAAACTGTTGATCCCAGGTTGTGTGGTGGACGGCAATCTGGGAGTAGGTATTTCGTCCCTAGGTTCATCTCAGTTTCTCGTACCGGCGGAGGTGGTGGTGGGTACGAGAACTGAGAGGATATCTGTTCTTCTGGATAGTGGGGCCGGGGCTAATCTGGTTGATGCTCGGTTTGCCCGGGTTCAAGGTATGCGATTGAGTGAGTTGGCTAAACCCATCCCCATATTCTCGATCGATGCCAGGCCTCTCGGTCAGGGAAGTTTTTTGCAAGCTGTGCATGACGTAAAACTTCAAGTGGGGGCGATACATAAAGAACTGTTGTCTTGCTACGTGTTGGAGGGTCTTCCCACTCCTATAGTGTTGGGCCTTCCTTGGTTAACTAAGCATAACCCGGTTATTAATTGGCAAACCAGAGAGATAAGCCAATGGAGTAAATTCTGTAATAAAAACTGCATGAACACGGTCATCGGTGCGGTTACTCCTTGGGTCTTACCTCCATTTCTGGCGGACTTTGAGGATGTATTCTCAGAGAAAGGGTGTCAGGAACTACCTCCTCATCGCGAGTATGACTGTTCTGTAAAACTGCTCCCTGAGGCCAAGTTACCTAAAGCTAGGTTGTATAACCTTTCTGGTCCTGAGAGGCAGGCCATGAAGGATTATATTTCAGAAAGTCTGGCTAAGGGGCATATTAGACCTTCATCTTCACCGGTGGCTGCAGGGTTCTTCTTTGTTAAGAAGAAAGATGGAGGCCTACGCCCTTGCCTGGATTTCCGTGAACTTAATCGGATTACGGTCCGAGATCCGTGTCCGCTCCCACTTATTCCCGATCTCTTTAATCAGATCGTGGGCGCCAAATGGTTCTCTAAGTTGGATCTCAGGGGGGCGTACAATCTGATTAGGATGAAGGAGGGGGATGAGTGGAAGACGGCGTTTAACACTCCGGAGGGGCATTATGAGAACCTTGTCATGCCATTCGGTCTGACTAATGCCCCGGCGGTGTTCCAACACTTTGTTAATGACATTTTTCGCCGCCTGGTGGGACAGTTTGTTGTCATATATCTGGATGATATCTTAATTTACTCGCCGGATCTGGTGTCTCATCAGGAGCACGTTAGGCAGGTGTTACAGATCTTGCGGGATAATAAACTGTATGCCAAATGGGAAAAGTGTGTGTTCGCCGTACAGGAACTCCAGTTTTTAGGCTTCCTGGTTTCAGCGTCCGGTTTTCGTATGGACCCTGGGAAAGTGCGGGCAGTTCTTGAGTGGGATCGGCCAGAGAATCTTAAGGCACTACAACGTTTCCTGGGGTTTGCTAATTATTACCGGAAGTTCATTCGTAATTTCTCGTCCATGGTTAAGCCTCTCACAGACATGACTAAAAAGGGGACGGATTTTTCTAGGTGGTCTGACAAGGCTTGTCAAGCATTCTCCTCCTTGAAAAAATGTTTTGCCTCGGCACCCATACTCATTCAACCTGATGCGTCACAGCCATTCATTGTAGAGGTAGACGCTTCCGAGTTAGGGGTGGGAGCAGTATTGTCACAAGGTTCGTCCCCTGGTAAGTGGCATCCGTGCGCCTTTTTCTCTAAAAAATTGTCGTCCGCTGAGAGAAATTACGATGTCGGCAATAGGGAACTCTTGGCCATTAAGTTAGCTTTTGAGGAGTGGCGCCATTTTTTGGAGGGGGCAGTCCATCCGGTCACCGTCATCACCGATCACAAGAACCTGCTATATCTGGAGTCCGCGAAACGTCTGAATCCCAGACAAGCTAGGTGGTCATTGTTTTTTACCAGGTTTAATTTTGTCGTTACATATCGTCCTGGGTCAAAAAATGTAAAGGCGGATGCCTTATCTCGTAGTTTCCCTGGGGCCGGGAATACGGACGACCCGATTCCTATCCTTCAGGAGGGGGTGGTGGTTTCGGCAGTATGCTCTGAGCTGGAGGAGGAGGTATTGGAGGCTCAGGGGGACGCCCCTGTTGGACCTCCGGGGAGACTGTTTGTTCCAGATCAGTTGCGACAAAAGGTGATCGAGGCACACCATAACTCAGTTTTTGCAGGACACCCGGGGAGTAGAGCAACTGTGGATCTCCTCTCGCATCGGTTTTGGTGGCCTAACTTACATAAGGAGGTGGTAACTTTTGTCGCGTCCTGTGGGGTTTGTGCGCGCTCTAAGACCTCACATACCCGTCCGTCTGGGGCCCTCTTACCTTTGAAGATCCCGGAGCGTCCTTGGACTCATCTGTCTATGGACTTTATTACGGACCTCCCTCCGTCTTCGGGTAAAACGGTCATACTCGTTGTAGTGGACAGGTTCAGCAAGATGGCACATTTTATCGCTCTTCCGGCTCTCCCTAATGCTAAAACTCTTGCGCAGGTGTTCATTGGGGAGATTGTGAGGCTTCATGGGGTACCCTCCGAGGTGGTGTCTCATCGGGGGTCTCAGTTTGTGTCCAAGTTCTGGAAGGCGTTTTGTGCACGGCGGGGGATGCATTTGTCGTTCTCATCGGCTTTTCATCCTCAGACCAATGGTCAGACGGAACGTATGAACCAGAGCTTGGAGACATATCTCCGGTGTTTTGTGTCAGAGAACCAGGAGGACTGGGCTTCTTTCTTACCTCTGGCAGAGTTTGCTCTTAATAATAGGCGGAGCGAGTCCACTGGTAAGTCCCCGTTTTTTGGGGCATATGGTTTTCACCCCCAGTTTTGTACTTTCAGTAGGGGGGGGCTCTTCGGGGGTTCCTGAGTAGGAACGATTTTCCTCATCACTCGCTTCAGTATGGAGAGGGGTGCTGAAGAATCTGAATACTATGGGGAACCGATACAAACGTATGGCTGATAGGAGGAGAGTGTCTGGTCCGGACCTAAGTGTGAACGATCGGGTATGGTTGTCTACCAGGAATATAAAACTTAAGGTTCCCTCCTGGAAACTGGGTCCCAGGTTCATCGGGCCGTACAGAATCAGTTCTATTATTAATCCGGTGGCATTCTGTCTTGACCTCCCCCCTACGTTTAAAATTCACAACGTGTTCCACAGATCGTTGCTTAAGAGGTATGTGGCGCCGGTGGTACCGTCACCTTTACCTCCCCCTCCAGTGGTGGTCAAGGGTAACTTGGAGTTCCAGGTATCGAGGGTCATCGATTCACGCTTTAATCGCCGGTCCCTTCAGTACCTGGTTCATTGGAAAGGGTATGGTCCTGAGGAGAGGATGTGGGTTCCTGCGTCGGATATTAACGCAGACCGATTAGTTCGGGCCTTCCACACGACTCACCCGGATAAACCTGGCCCTGAGGGTCCGGAGGCCCCTCGTAGAAGGGGGGGTACTGTCACGGGTGTTGGGCCACGAAGATCGTCACGATTACACAGCCTGACTTCTCGCAGCTGACTTTTTGGTGCTTTGTGTTTTTCGGCAGTGAGGGAGTTAATTCTCTCTCTCTCTGTGCTAGACGAGGTCCAGCCTCGCCCAGCTGCAATCAATGCTGCTGTAGTGAGACTCCTTCAAATGCCTGCCGGTCTGTTAGGGAAGTGTCGGTGAAAGCATTTCATGCAGACTAACAGAGCGGATCGTGGTATTTGGAGTTTCAGAGATAAGTGTATTCGGAGAGTTTTTTCCCTTCCTCGCTTTATCATTTATCTCCTTTCCCGTTGGTGTTCCCTCTGTTGTAGTGGTGTAGTTTTTGTATGCAAGGTGGTTTTGGTTTTACCCTTGTACTGTCTCGTTCGTCTAAGTACTGTGTGTGGGCATATTATTACTTGTCCCCTTTTGTTGTGATCGGGGTCCTTCTCAGGACTAGATTACTTAGGTGCAGGGATCCTCAGGAGGTACGGGTTACGCTGGCGGCCTGGACCTCTGTACCTTTAACAGTACCTCCAGGTTGAGGGATTAGTCAGGGCCCCAGCTTAGGGTCAGCTTAGGCCCCCTACCTCCAGTATACAGAGACAGCGTGACATGTATACCCTGTGTGTACAGTATATACATAAAGCAGTGTATACCCTGTGTACAGTATATACATAGAGCAGTGTATACCCTGTGTGTACAGTATATACATAGAGCAGTGTATACCCTATTTGTACAGTATATACATAGAGCAGTGTATACAGTATATACATAGAGCAGTGTATACCCTGTGTGTACAGTATATGCATAGAGCAGTGTATACCCTGTGTGTACAGCATATACATAGAGTAGTGTATACCCTGTGTGTACAGTATATACATAGAGCAGTGTATACAGTATATACATAGAGCAGTGTATACCCTGTGTGTACAGTATATGCATAGAGCAGTGTATACCCTGTGTGTACAGTATATACATAGAGCAGTGTATACCCTGTGTGTACAGTATATACATAGAGCAGTGTATACCCTGTGTGTACAGTATATATATAGAGCAGTGTATACCCTGTGTGTACAGTATATACATAGAGCAGTGTATACCCTGTGTGTACAGTATATACATAGAGCAGTGTATACCCTGTGTGTACAGTATATACATAGAGCAGTGTATACCCTGTGTGTACAGTATATACATAGAGCAGTGTATATCCTGTGTGCACAGTATATACATAGAGCAGTGTATACAGTATATACATAGAGCAGTGTATACCCTGTGTGTACAGTATATACATAGAGCAGTGTATACCCTATTTGTACAGTATATACATAGAGCAGTGTATGCCCTGTGTGTACAGTATATACATAGAGCAGTGTTTACCCTGTGTGTACAGTATATACATAGAGCAGTGTATACCCTGTGTGTACAGTATATATATAGAGCAGTGTATACCCTGTGTGTACAGTATATACATAGAGCAGTGTATACCCTGTGTGTACAGTATATACATAGAGCAGTGTATACCCTGTGTGTACAGTATATACATAGAGCAGTGTATACCCTGTGTGTACAGTATATACATAGAGCAGTGTATACCCTGTGTGCACAGTATATACATAGAGCAGTGTATACAGTATATACATAGAGCAGTGTATACCCTGTGTGTACAGTATATACATAGAGCAGTGTATACCCTGTGTGTACAGTATATACATAGAGCAGTGTATACCCTGTGTGTACAGTATATACATAGAGCAGTGTATACCCTATTTGTACAGTATATACAGTTATATGAAAAAGTTTGGGCACCCCTATTAATCTTAAGCTTAATGTTTTATAAAAATTGATGTTTTTGCAGCAGCTATTTCAGTTTCATATATGTAATAACTGTTGGACACAGTAATGTTTCTGCCTTGAAATGAGGTTTATTGTACTAAAAGAAAATGTGCAATCTGCATTCAAACAAAATTTGACAGGTGCATAAGTATGGGCACCTCACCAGAAAAGTGACATTAATATTTAGTAGATCCTCCTTTTGCCTCTAGTCGCTTCCTGTAGCTTTTAATGAGTTCCTGGATCCTGGATGAAGGTATTTTTGACCATTCCTCTTTACAAAACAATTCCAGTTCCTGTAAGTTTGATGGTCGCCGAGCATGTACAGCCCTCTTCAAATGATCCCACAGTTGTTCAATGATATTCAGGTCTGGGGACTGGGATGGCCATTCCAGAACATTGTAATTGTTCCTCTGCATGAATGCCTGAGTAGATTTGGAGCGGTGTTTTGGATCATTGTCTTGCTGAAAGATCCATCCCCTGCGTAACTTCAACTTTATCACTGATTCTTGATCATTATTGTCAAGAATCTGCTGATACTGAGTGGAATCCATGCGTCCCTCAACTTTAACAAGACTCCCGGTGCCGGCATTGGTCACACAGCCCCAAAGCATGATGGAACCTCCACCAAATTTTACTGTGGGTAGCAAGTGTTTTTCTTGGAATGCTGTGTTTTTTTGCCGCCATGCATAACGCCTTTTTGTATGACCAAACAACTCAATCTTGGTTTCATCAGTCCACAAGACCTTCTTCCAAAAAGAAATTGGCTTCTCCAAATGTGCTTTTGCATACCTCAGCCGACTCTGTTTGTGGCGTGCTTGCAGAAACGGCTTCTTTCGCATCACTCTGCCATACAGCTTCTCTGTTATGTTCTGCTACCAGAGCTAAGGAAAGAGAGGAGATCTGTCCCTACGATAGAACTCAGCTGAATCCCTACGATGTAACAGGGAACCTGATCCTGCGATCAGACCTGCTAAAGTCCTAAGCTAGTCTGTACGGAGACCTATAGATGTGGGGATGGAATCCCTACAAGTACTAAGGACTGGGAGGAAAATGGAGACCTCCTAACAGAAATAGTAGCAGACAGACGAACATACAAAATACATAGAACATAGAGGTCCGTAGACCAAGCAAACTAACAGAGCAAGACACAGAGCACAGGCTAGCTAGAAAGTAGATATACAATGAAGTCCAGCAAAGCCAGAAGGGCGGAGCAGGATTAAATAGGCCAACAAGGTCATGTGACCAGCAAAGGAAAAAAAACCTAAGGGCAAGGTTCTAACAGTACCCCCCCTTCTAAGAGGATCCTCCGGATCCCCTAGGACCAGGCTTATCAGGAAATCTCCTGTGAAACGCTCTGATAAGTCTGGACGCGGAAACATCATCCGACCTCACCCAAGAGTTATCCTCGGGACCGAAACCTTTCCAGGCCACAAGATACTGCAAACTACCTCTATACCGTCTAGAGTTAAGGATGCGAGAAATTTCATATTCCCCGTCCTCCACCACCGGAGGAACAGAGGCAGAGGCGTCACAATCCGATACAACAGCTTTTTTCAACAGAGAGACATGAAATACCGGATTAATTCTCCTGGAGGTAGGAACCTCCAACCTAACAGCAGATTGGTTGACAACCTGAAGCACCTTAAAGGGCCCTACAAACTTGGGACCCAATTTCTTTGAAGGAATCCTCAACCGCAGATTCCTAGAGGACAACCAAACCATGTCCCCAACAGCGAACAAAACCTCCTGACGTTTCCTATCAAAGTAGTCTTTAGATTTTCTGTTGGCCTCCTGAAGATTACCACGCACATCCGTCCAAACTCTCTCCAAATCACCGGAAAAATTCTCCTCCTCAGGCACGGCAGATCCCAACTTGGAGAACGACCCAAACGACGGATGTCTTCCAGAACAACAAAAAAAAGGCGAACAACCAGCAGAAGAAGATGTATGATTGTTCAGAGCAAATTCAGCAAGTGGCAGAAACTCAGACCACCCCTCTTGATTGTCTGCCACAAAACAACGCAAGAACTGCTCAACATCCTGGTTTTTCCTTTCTGTCTGGCCATTAGATTCAGGATGATATCCGGACGAGAACGACAAATGAACTCCCAACCTATCACAAAAGGCACGCCAAAAACGAACCACGAACTGAGGACCCCTATCAGAAACAATGTCAGTAGGAATGCCATGAAGTCTGACAATTTCCTTGACAAAGGCCTTAGCGAGAGTTTTAGCGCAGGGCAGTTTGACGAAAGGAACCAAGTGACACATCTTGCTAAAACGGTCCACGACCACCCAGATGACAGTAAAACCCTCAGAGGGGGGAAGGTCAGTTATAAAGTCCATAGCCAAATGTGTCCAAGGAGCACTGGGAACCTCCAAAGGACAAAGCAACCTAGTAGCAGGAGTATGTGAGGACTTAGATCTAGCACATATAGTACATTGACGCACCCACTTAATGACTTCCTTCTGCCACCCAGGCCACCAAAAACTGCGACCCACCAGTCTCTTGGTCTCAGAGATTCCGGGATGACCTGCCAACCGAGATTCGTGACACTCAACAAACAAATCTCTCCTAAAGGTCCCAGGCACAAACAACCTCCCATGAGGAGTGTTGGAAGGGGCATTCACCTGTGCTTTAAGAATCTCATTTTCCAAAACGGAGTCCAAAGCAGCTATCACAACACCTTCTTGTAAAATGTTCTCCTCTTTCTCAGCACCGACTATGGGAGAAAAACTGCGAGACAAGGCATCCGCCTTAACATTCTTAGTACCAGGGATGTAAGTAACGGAGAAATTAAACCGCGAGAAAAACAGTGCCCACCTAGCCTGACGGGCATTCAGGCGCTTGGCAGCATCAAGATATATCAGATTTTTATGATCCGTAAGAACCTGAACGGGAAATTCCGCACCTTCCAAGAAGTGGCGCCAGTGTTCAAATGCGAGTTTAATAGCCAATAATTCCCGATTACCAATATCGTAATTCAGTTCAGTCTCCGAAAAATTTTTTGAAAAAAAGGCACAGGGATGTAATCCATCCCCGTTATCCTGAGACAATACTGCGCCAACCCCCACAGAGGAAGCATCAACCTCAACCAAAAACGGCCTAGTAACATCAGGCTGCATAAGGATGGGAGCAGAGGTGAACCTCTCCTTGAGATACACAAAAGCTTCAATGGCCTCAGAAGACCACTGAACCGCATCAGCACCTTTCCTGGTGAGATCAGTCAGAGGTTTGACAATACTAGAAAAATTTTTTATGAATTTTCTATAGTAATTGGCAAAACCCAAAAACCTCTGTATCGATTTCAAACCAATAGGCCTAGGCCATTCCTGCACAGCCTGAACCTTAACCGGATCCATCTCAAAACCATCGCTGGAGATAATGTAGCCCAAAAAACTAATTCTCTGTACAGCGAACTCACATTTCTCCAGCTCAGCAAAAAGCGAATTGTCCATTAATAACTGTAATACCTCACGCACGCTCCGCCAATGAGACTCCAGATCAGGCGAATAAATCAAAATGTCATCCAAATACACAACCACATTTTTACCGATCAAAGGTCTAAGGATGTCATTAATCAGATTCTGAAAAAATGCCGGAGCATTAGTAAGACCAAAAGGCATAACCAGATTCTCAAAATGACCCACAGGAGTGTTAAAAGCAGTCTTCCATTCGTCACCCTCCTTCATGCGCAACAGATTGTCTGTCCCCTCAAGGTCAATTTTAGAGAACCACTTGGCCCCCATTAACTGGTTAAACAGATCAGGAATCAATGGCAGTGGGTAAGGATTGCGTACAGTAATTTTGTTAATCTCACGAAAATCCAGACAAGGACGTAAACCGCCGTCCTTTTTTTTTTACAAAAAAAAATCCAACCGCCACAGGAGACTTAGAGGGCCTAATGTGACCGGCGGCCAAACTTGTCTGTATGTATTCCTCCAAAGCCTTCCTCTCAGGAATAGTAAGGTTAAATAAACGACTTTTAGGAAGAGTCGCTCCAGGGACAAATTCAATAGAACAATCATAGTCTCTATGGGGAGGCAAAACCTGCGATTCCTTCTCAGAAAAAACTCTCCAAAAATCCTGAATAGGAACAGGCAATTCTCCCCTATCCAAAGCTGCAATACGCCCGTTACAACACTTGTCATAACATTTATGGCTCCAGGATTTAATTTCACTGGTAGACCAATCCAGTACAGGATTGTGAAATTTTAACCAGGGCAACCCCAATATTACTGGAGAAGGCAAGTTATTCAACACTACCAAATCCAATTTCTCATGGTGAACACCATTAATAGTGAGAGGAAATTCACAGACCTTGAGAGTAATATTCTTCAAAGGGGAACCATCCACAGAAACCACAGCAATGGGGGATGATAAAGGTTCAGGTTTTAAATTGAGTCTTTCCACGAATCCCCCATCAATAACATTCAGAGTAGACCCACAATCAACAAACACCCGAAATTCCATTAATTTTTCCTGAGCAATCGTGGAAGCAGCTAAAAATACACCCTTGGAATTTAAACAGGCAATACGGGCATGACTGACCATTTTTTTTTCTTTCTTCATACGAAGCTCACAGCTTTTAATCAAATGACCAGATTTTCCGCAATAGAAACACAAGCCTTCAAAAAATCGACGGTCTTTTTCTTGAGAGCGAGGTGCCACCGATCCAATCTCCATCGGTTCACCACTGTTAGTACACACATTCTCATAACCAGAAACTGACATAGCAGAGGATTTGCTCTCATTAACCCTTGCACGCAGTCTTCTATCCACCCGTATAGCTAATTGCATAGCCTGTTGCAAATCTTCAGGTGTAGGATAAGCAATTAGCAGGTCTTTAACCCTTTCACTGAGCCCAGCAAGAAATAGACTTTTCAGAGCAGAATCGTTCCACCCTGTTTGAGTACACCAACGACGGAAATGAGTACAATATTTTTCCACATTACCTGATCCCTGTTTTAAACGTCTCAACTCAGTCTCAGCTGATGCGACACGGTCAGGATCATCATATAATAGTCCCAAAGCAGAAAAAAAACTATCCACTGATCTGAAGCATGTATCACTAGGTTGCAAAGAAAAGGCCCACTCCTGAGGCTCTTTGCGCAAAAGTGACATTATGAACCCTACGCGCTGGGATTCATCCCCAGAGGACTTAGGTCTCAAACGAAAATACAATAAGCAAGCATTTTTGAATGAAAAAAATTCTCGGTGTTCACCAAAAAATAAATCCGGCAAACATACCTTAGGCTCCAAGAAATGTGCTCCAGGACAGTTACTCACGTGCTGACGGAGCTTGGCCACCTCCAGAGAGAGTCCCTGCAGGCGATGAACCAAATCCTGAACTGACACCATGATGGAACAGAAAAATCTTTCCTTAGAGAATTTGCTGGCTGGACTTACTGTTATGTTCTGCTACCAGAGCTAAGGAAAGAGAGGAGATCTGTCCCTACGATAGAACTCAGCTGAATCCCTACGATGTAACAGGGGACCTGATCCTGCGATCAGACCTGCTAAAGTCCTAAGCTAGTCTGTACGGAGACCTATAGATGTGGGGATGGAATCCCTACAAGTACTAAGGACTGGGAGGAAAATGGAGACCTCCTAACAGAAATAGTAGCAGACAGACGAACATACAAAATACATAGAACATAGAGGTCCGTAGACCAAGCAAACTAACAGAGCAAGACACAGAGCACAGGCTAGCTAGAAAGTAGATATACAATGAAGTCCAGCAAAGCCAGAAGGGCGGAGCAGGATTAAATAGGCCAACAAGGTCATGTGACCAGCAAAGGAAAAAAAACCTAAGAGCAAGGTGCTAACATTCTCCTTGTGCAAAGTGCGTTGTATAGTTGACCGATGCACAGTGACACCATCTGCAGCAAGTTGATGCTGCAGCTCTCTGGAGGTGGTCTGAGGATTGTCCATGACTGATCTCACCATTCTTCTTCTCTGCCTTTCTGATGTTTTTCTTGGCCTGCCACTTCTGGCCTTAACAAGAACTGTCCCTGTGTTCTTCCATTTCCTTACTATGTTCCTCACAGTGGAAACTGACAGGTTAAATCTCTGAGACAGCTTTTTGTATCCTTCCCCTGAACAACTATGTTGAATAATCCTTGTTTTCAGATCATTTGACAGTTGTTTTGAGGAGCCCATGATGCCACTCTTCAGAGGAGATTCAAACAGGAGAACAACTTGCAAGTGCCCACTTTAAGTAGCTTTTCTCATGATTGCATACACCTGGCTATGAAGTTCAAAGCTCAATGAGGTTACAAAACCAAAAAAAGTGCTTTAGTAAGTCAGTAAAAAGTAGGTAGGAGTATTTAAAACAAGAAAATGATAAGGGTGCCCATACTTATGCACCTGTCAAATTTTGTTTGAATGCAGATTGCACTTTTTCTGTTAGTACAATAAACCTCATTTCAAGGCAGAAACATTACTGTGTCCAACAGTAATTACATATATCAAACTGAAATAGCTGTTGCAAAAACACCAATTTTTATAAAACATTAAGCTTAAGATTAGTAGGGGTGCCCAAACTTTTTCATATAACTGTACATAGAGCAGTGTATACCCTGTGTGTACAGTATATACATAGAGCAGTGTATACCCTGTGTGTACAGTATATACATAGAGCAGTGTATACCCTGTGTGCACAGTATATACATAGAGCAGTGTATACAGTATATACATAGAGCAGTGTATACCCTGTGTGTACAGTATATGCATAGAGCAGTGTATACCCTGTGTGCACAGTATATACATAGAGCAGTGTATACAGTATATACATAGAGCAGTGTATACCCTGTGTGTACAGTATATGCATAGTGCAGTGTATACCCTGTGTGTACAGTATATACATAGAGCAGTGTATACCCTGTGTGTACAGTATATACATAGAGCAGTATATACCCTGTGTGTACAGTATATACATAGAGCAGTGTATACCCTGTGTGTACAGTATATACATAGAGCAGTGTATACCCTGTGTGTACAGTATGGTGTGGGGGGCACACTGTACAGTAGCTGGACCCCTCTAGTGTCCATTCCAGATGCAATAACAGCGCGGTGTCACGTTGGCTTGGTGGTGTCGAGCAGGTAATGGATGAAGCTCACTATAGGAACAGACGGGCGTCCACCTCACCAGGACCCCAATGTCTGCACTCGGTATGAAGCATTGCTTTCCCAGGTAGCAGTAGAACCTGTTTGCAGTGAGAGGCGGAGGAGCAGCAGGGGGCGCTGACGTGTCTGGTCTCTGACACCATGAACATCGGGAAGACCCTGAGCCGCCACATCACTGACCTCACAACTAGAAGCCATCGCCATCACATGGCTGCACCGTACAGAAGTGAAACGGGGAAGTGACTGTCACATCTAAACTGCCAACCGGAGGAACCGTCTCCAGATTTAGCTCCAGGGAAGTCACCTGTTCCTTATTCTGCTCACTATCACTCCTAACATCCTCTGTGCTATTACACCTCACTTCCTCAGCGACGCAAAATAAAGACCTGAGCATGACCTGGAGCAAAATACAAGAGGTAACTCCAGATCACTGCATGATAAGTAATGTATTGTGACAAGGTCACTGGCCAAGTACAGGAGAGAAGGTGTGTAACACTAAGATTGATAGCTCCAGTGATATAAACGTAGAGAAAGTGTTCCAGCACACGAAGCATAGAAAGGGGTTAATCAGCCATGTTTAGTGCTACCGTGATTAAACACCTGTACAGAGGGAGGAGGTCAGAGGATAAAATCCCAGCCTTTCAGAGCATTTGGTGTGGGGCGGGCCTGGAGGTGAAAGCTCTGCGCTGTATTGTAATGTGAAGGAAAGCTAAACCTTGTGATGTTTGATCCTGCAGTGGAAGGTTACCAAGAGCAACAAGGACTGTGCTGAATGGTAAAATCGTACTGCTGTAGAGTCAGGCTCCACCGCAGTAGTTGTCACCGGACACCCAGTGCAGCCAGCTGAGGGGGTTGTGGACAGTCACTATGGTGAAGTTGCACCCGTATAGATAGGGCTCCAGCTTCCACAGGGCCTACACTATAGCGAGGCATTCTTTCTCCACAGTGGCATATGCCACTTCTTGGGGTAAGAGCTTGCGGCTGAGAAACATCACCAGGTGCTCTTCCCCCCTGTCCGTTTACCTGGCTGAGAACAGCACCCAGGCCAAATGCACTGTCGTCCGTTTGGACCACAGACCGCCGGGTGAAGTCCGGGGCCTGCAGAACTGGAGAACTGGCCAGGGAAGACTTCAGCACTGTGAAGGACCGCTCACAGTCAGCTGTCCAGTCGACTGCGGTAGTTTCTTTTTCGTGAGGTCCGTCAAGGGTTTAGCAAGGGCACTATAGTTGGGAACAAACTTCCTATAGTACCCTGTCGTACCCAAGAAGGACATCACCTGCTTCTTGGTTTTGGGGGAGGGCCAGGAGGTGATAACATAGACCTTCCTGGGATCTGGCTTCAGAGTTCCACCACCCACTCAGTGTCCGAGGTACTGCACCTCCGTCATGCCTACCTGACACTTTGCTGGCTTGATAGTCAACCCAGCACCCTGGACCCACCTGAGCACCTGCTCCAGGTGCGCCAGGTGTTCTTCCCAGGTGGTACTGAGATGGCAATGTCATCCAGGTACGTAACCACGAACCCCTCCAGTCCCTCGAGCAGCTGGTTGACTAATCGCTGGAAAGGAGCAGGTGCATTTCTCATGCCAAAGGGCATGACGAGGGATTCATGCAGCCCGAACGGTGTAATGAAGGCGGATCTCTCCTAGGTCTCCCAGCTAAGCGATCCAGCAGCTCATCGATGTGTGGCATTGGGTACGCATCGGGAGTTGTGATGGCATTTAGCCTCCTGTAGTCCACGCAGAACCAGGTGGTCCTGTCCTTTTCCGGGACCAGGACTACAGGGGAGGCCCACGCACTTTTTGACCTTTGGATCACCCCCAGGCCCAACATCTCATCTATCTCCGCCTTCATGTCTTTCTGCAGCTCTAGAGAGACACGGTAGGCCGATTGACGGACTGGGGGGGTGATTCCCTGTGTCCACTTGGTGGACAGCTAGCTGCGTCCTCCCTGGTACACTCTTGAAGAAGGTCAGGTAAGGTCAGAACACTTCCCGCAGCTGGGACTTCTCGTCCGTGGATAGCTGCAGGTTGAATTCCGCGTCCTCAATCGACCCTCCATCCTTGTGCGGTGGCCAGTAAGTCCACCCGGACTTCTGTCTCGCCTTCTTCGGGGACGCTACACACAGGAAGGGGACAGGCCTCCCTGTCATGATGAGCTTTCATCATGCTGACATGGAAGACCTTCTGCCTCTTCCTGGCGTGGTCAATGGTGACCACGTAGTTCACATTATTGAGGCGCTGGCATATGGGATATGGACCTTTCCAGGCCGCCTGAAGCTTGTTCTGGGTCATGGGGACTATGACCCACACCTTCTGACCCACTTCGTACACCAGCTCCCGGGCGTTCCGTCCGTACCACAGCTTCTGGCTGGCCTGGGCCTGCGCCATATTCTCATGCACCAGCTGGGTCATCGCCTGCATTTTGTCACGGAACTGCATGACATACTCTATAACTGACACTTTGGGTGAACTCAGTTCCCCTTCCCAGGATTCTCTTACCAGACCAAGGGGCCCGCGGACTCGTCTGCCATACAGGAGCTCGAAGGGGGAGAACCCCGTTGAGGCCTGTGGTATCTCTCTTTAAGCAAAGAGCAGGTGTGGGAGGTACGCCCATGGGACTCAACCAGCATCTTAAGCATCTGCTTAAGGGTACCATTGAATCATTCACACAACCCATTGGTCTGTGGGTGATACGAACTTGATACCAGGTGGTGCACCTGCATTTTCTTACAGAGAGCGTCCATTAAACGAGACATTAACTGAGTCCCCTGGTCTGTAAGCATCTCCCTGGGAAATCCTACCTGTGAAAAAATGGCTAGCAGGGAATCCGCCACCTTATCGGCTCGAATGGAGGACAGAGCTACTGCCTCCGAGTCCCGGGTAGCATAGTCTACCACAGTAAGGATGATCTGCTTTCCAGAGCTGCTGGGGATGGCAAGCGGGGTAATGATGTCTACAGCAATCCTCTGGAATTGCTCCTCTATCACTGGCAAAGGGATCAGGGGAGCCTTGGGGGCACGCCCCGACTTCCCCACTCTTTGGCATGTGATACAGGAGTGGCAGTTGTTGGCAATCTCTGTACCCATTTCGGGCCAATAGAAGTTGTGCGACAGCCGGGCCTTGATTTTGCGGACCCCCAAGTGGAATCTCATGGGCAACCCGCAACAACTCCTCCCTAAACTGATAGGGCACGACCAGCTGTCTTTCCCTCATCCACTCCTGTTGTGGGTTACAGGGGACCGTTTCCCAGAATACCCTCTCCTTAGCGGATTCGGAGGTGGGCTTCTCTAACATCTCTAGACTGGCATCTGTGCCCAGAGCCGACTGGAACTCCTGACTGCAGGTAGCCGGAAGAGACGTTAAGGCCCCAACCTCACTGGAACCGCCTGGGACTGACTCTGGATCCACAGCCAGTTCTGTTGTCCCACCATGGGATGAGGGCCCAGAAGGCAGCGCATTGCATGCGTTCTGGGTACTCATACTCCGGGTGACAGATGCTATGTAGGCCGTCTCCCCGGAGAACAACAACCCTTTATCATCAGCCTGACAGGCTGGAGTCACCACCTCCCCACCATCCCCCAATACCTCATGAGCCGTGCCAATCATGGGGAAGTTACTACCGGCCAAGTCACAGTCCGTCGTGACACTGGTCGGCAGCACAGGAGCACTGGCTTCAAGGTCCCCATGCCTGCTCCCAATGCCAATCATGCTGGCTCCGTTTTGGGGGTCCTCAGAAACATCACCCCGCAGGGCGACATGGCTGAGCACTCCGTTATCACAATACATGTCATTATTATGCATCATATTAGTGTTCATATCATTGCCATTTTCATCACAGACGTTATTGACAGTGGCATTATATGACATATCAGATCTGGGAGGGTTTTCAGGAACTTATTGGTCAATTAACCATCCCAGATCAGTCCCCAATAAAACATTGGTCGGGAGGTTCTCTGACACCCCCACTTCTGCAACCCCCTTCCCGCACCCTAGTCTAGGAAAACCTGGGCCATAGGCAAAGGACGGTGAACACCCCCAATCCTGGTGACAGTCAGGGTTTCCCAGGGATCAGGTCTTCAGGGGACACCAACTCAGGGCAGATGACAGTCCGTTCGGCTCCAGTGTCCTTGAGCCCCATAGTGACTTTATCACCCACGCTGACTGATTGCAAATTGTCACATACCACCCAACCGTCCCACCCACAAAAAGAACTGCTGCAGTAGGCCCCTGGGCCTTAGGTCTGGGGCTTTTCTTCTGCCTCTGGGGGAAGGTGAGGCTGATGTGACCAGTCTTTTCACTTACGGGAGTCAGCAGGAGCAGCTCCAAGGCCATCTGCAGGTAGGGGTCCACACTACCCTGGCTGCAGGTATAGCTGGCAATCACAGGTGGAAACTCCTGCAGCAGTGCCGTTGGCTGGCCACCCCTTCATCAGGGCTCTGCTGTCGGACGGGCTCTGCAGCACCTTGCAACAGTTCAGCAATCATTTGGGCCTTGTTTTTGCCCGTGGGGTCAATCTGTGTCAGCTCACAGTGGGCATTGAGAGTGGCCTTCGTCTGCTGTTGATACCAGGGCTCTCCACGTGTAGCCATTATTGCTAAATAAAAGATAGGACAGAAAAACAAGAGAGGGGAGGGGATGCAACTGCCACACATATAGTAATGTCCCAGATAAAAAATATTAAAACACTGATTCTGATTTCTTAAACTCTGCACAGAATTCTCGCAAGAACCCGTGCAAGTTTTCACTGATAGTAACGATTGCTCAATCCGGCCACTGATGTTCTGTAATATCCCACCGCTGCCACTAGTGATGAGCGAACACGCTCGCCACTACTCGGTACTCGCCGGAGCATCATGGTGCTCGACAAGCCGAGTATTTCCGGGGTTGCTCGGCGGGAACTTGGGTCCTCTCCCTGCATGTTTGGCGTTCTTTAGAGAGCCAATCAACATGCAGGGATTGCCTGCCACTCACTGTAATGCCGTAGCCATGTTGGTTGTAGCATTACAGTGATTGGCGGGCCGCACAGCGTCATCAGGTGTATATCAGTCCTGGCGCCGCCATGCTCGTCACAGTCACTCCGGATCAGACAGTGTAGGGAGAGCTGCTGCTGAGCTAGGGAGAGATTTGCTTGTGTATTAGGTAGTGTAGGGAGAAAAAACGTACATTACACATATCCATCTTAACAAACAGTCCTTTTGAGGACTAATCCATCTGCAGAGATATCAGACAGGCAGTGTATATGACGCGCCCCCTGGGCCGTGGGATACTGGGTGCCGGGCCGGTCATTGCTAGGGGAAATGTCACAGTGGCGGTGACCCGGTCCATGACCCAGGGCGGTCAATCAAAAGGGGAATATTTTATAGGGGATTTCTAGTTTTTATATACAGTTCGTGACGCCACCTGTGGTATGCGGCTATATGGAGCCGCCGCTGCTGTGCAGAACCTCTGGAGCTGGTGTTAGTGCAGCAGAGTTGGTTCAGCTCTCCACAGGTAGAGCTTAGCTCCAGGGCAGTGTAGATGTTGTAGTGAAGTAAGTGATGCTGGGCGTTGTAGTGCAGGGGTGATGGCGCAGATAATAATCACAGAGACAGTGGGGTGCAGTCTTCAGGGTCTTTACTCACAGTTGTTGCAATCCAAGTTACAGGTACTGGTGTAAATTCCCACGTCGCGCTGCGTTCACCAGGCAGGGGTTCAGCAATCCCTCAGGTAGTTCAAGAGTGCCTGACAGGACCCCGTTCTATGTGCCTTCCTCAGTCGTCTTCCTGCGCTGGCTCTCACCCTCCTGCCCTGCGCCTCACAGTGTCCCAATCCGGTAGCCTCGGGTCTTGTCGGGCGACCTGCAGTCCCCTGGACCCTTTGTGGCCACATTTTCGCCGATGTAATTGTGGCTGTGGCCACTGCACCTTGCCACTGCACCTTGCAAGTACAGCAGCCTCCGGTTTCTAGCTGAGCCTTGTAGTTCTCCACTAGTTTAGGGGCCGGTCCCCTCTGCAGCTTGATCCTTCCACACCAGGTAGATTCGGGCGTACGGGTGGCCTCCAGCACTGCCCGTACCCCTAGGATCCCCTCGTTCCTCCTGGAGCCTTCCTTCCTGCTCCTCTCTCCTTCCTCAGTCTTGCTAGGCCCACTCTGGAGCAGAGCTCGTGCAGAGCCCCTGCTCCCTCCACTTCTCCTCTCAGACTGGCTTCCCTGATTGGCTTGTCTTTCCAAGATGGTTCCCTCTTTTATACACTTCCTTCACAAGTGCTCCCCTGAACTACGTCCTCCACCCACACCCACTACATAGTTCCCCCTCACTTGGTTCCCCTCCACTTCAGCCAGGGACCAGGGACTGTGCTCTCCCTTAGGAGCAATCTCGCCCTGCCCTACTGAAGTGGATGTGTTGGATGCAGGTGTTAGGGTCCCGGGCAGCACTCTATCCTTACCTGAGAGTGGGATACCACACCTCTGGGTGAGATGCAGTACCTCTGTGGCGACTGAACCCTCAGGGGTGCCACATACCTCCTTGGTAAAACACAGCACGTCCGCGGGCTGGAACAGAGTAAAAACAGGGTATTTTAAAGACATGCAAATTTTAGATGCATCACATATAAGATCATAAACATAACATTTCTTCCCTTTATGGGAGGCACTTTTCCTTGAACGTTACTGGTTACGTTTTTATCAAAACATTATAAGACTTTTTAAAGAACATTTTTCTTCATACATATAAAACATTTTTCATATAAAACATTTTTCGACAGGTTACAGTACGATCTGCAACCGGGTGTACATGAGGTACCCGTCCGAAAACCCTCAACGTAGGCCCTGGGCGTGGCTGCAGGGCATAGGTGATCCAGGTGTTGGACCATGTCTTCCGCCACGCCAAACGGGTTTTTGTTCTGGGGTCATTCGTTGTTACATAAAACCAATAAGGGGCACTTTAAGAAGTGCAATTATGTACAAGTAAAAGTTTTTTGGTTATTCACCATCCATAACCTCAATGTCTTTATACCCTTACCGGGTAATGGGATAAACAAACATTAACTCTTCTGTACCCTTCCGGGTGACTATGTACAGTTTCTGTGATTAAGACAACTTAACAATGGGGCTCCCTCTGGGGAGGAAACTCCTGATTTTTACAGGCTGACCCAGCCGGGTCTTCAGCCTGGGGCTGCGGGGGGCATGTCTCTCTTCCTTGCCACCCGGTATACCTGGAGGGCATACCACCCGCGCTCGCCCTTGTGGTGGGTAAATGTGACATAGTCGCCGGGGTATAGGTCCCGGCCGGGATGCCCCTGTTGGAGGTGGGGTTCTACATCCCGCCGGTTGACAAACACGTCCCTATCAGTGTGGGGCTCCCTTACAAAGCCCCACCCAGAGTCCAAGTCAAACTTAACCACTAGCCCCTCCAGATGGGGACTGGGTGTGGTGGACTTTACCTGGCGGGCCCGTGCCTTGACCGCCATGTTTCGGGCCTCCATATGCTCCCACCGCACCTGCCGGTCCTAATGCTCCTTTGCCAACTGCAGGAGCTCCCTCCTGCAGTGCTCTTTCCTCCGGAGGGCCTGGGCCTGCATCTCCCGTGGGAACCCCATGAGGTCCCCTTCCCGGTCGTCCCACCGGAACTCCTTTCCTCCTGGGCAGGTAACTGGGGGTGCAGGTGTGGGCGTCAGAGGGAGTCCCCTGCTGGTCTTCATTCCTGGCAGACCAGTCATAAGTGGGGCCTCCATATGCCCACTCAGGTGCGGGAGCAGGTGGCTCTGGCAGGGGGCCCAGGAGCAGGTCAGCCGAGCAGGCGCCCGGGTATGGGGATTCCGCCAGGGGATCAAGGAGCTGGTCGGCGGAGCAGGCGCCCATTGTAGGAGACAAGTCGGGAGCATGCGCGCCCGGGTATGGAGGCTCCGCCAGAGGGCCCAAGAGCAGGTCAGCGCTGTCTGCGCCCGGGACAGGGAAACTCTTCCCATCCTGCTTTGAGCAAGGGGTTGGACCAGATGACCCAGGAGGTCCCTTCCAACTCTACCATTCTATGATTCTATGATTCTATGATTCTACCTGCTCCCGCTTCTGTACTGCTCTCTGCCTCCTGGTCCTGGTTAGGCTCCGCCGGGGCTGTGGCGCTGCCGGTGGACTCCAGTGCTTGCTGCCGTCTGGCTCTCATCTTCTCCAGCACCTCTCTCTTCCAGCCAGCGATGGCTGTTTGCTGGGCCTCTCCCACCCGTCGACTCAACTCGCACATCTCGGCGTGGAGGAATTCCACATCCTCCAGGGACAACTTACTGATCACCTCTCCCAGGGTAAGAGGTGTCTCGCTCTGCTGCAGGCTGCAGGCTGGAGTTCCAGGCTCACCTCCCTCCATCTTGCCTGCCGGGTGTGATCTGTCTGGTCTGCTTAAGACCACACCCTGTCTCCTAGTTTATTTCTTTCCTCTCCCCTTTCGGGGGTGGTCCCATGGCTGCTTGCTGTCGGTCACACCTGGGGGCAGCTCCCCCACCTTGATGGACACATCTACATACATTGTCCTTGTTGCTTGGGGCGTGCTCCGCTTTTGGCGCCATTCTGGGACCCGGCCCATGATGGGAGGTTCTATGTTGTCCTTGATAACGTACATAATGCGCCACATTCAGTATCGAACACAGTCTCTAGGCGCACAATACCCGGTGATAACGGGTGGGTTCATATCCTGTTCATGACGCCAAAGATGACGCGCCCCTTGGGCCGTGGGGTACCCGATGCCGGGCTGGTAGATACTGGGGGATGCTAGGGGAGATGTCACAGTGGCGGTGACCCGGTCATAGAATCATAGAATCATAGAATGGTTGAGTTGGAAGGGACCTCCTGGGTCATCTGGTCCAACCCCGTGCTCAAAGCAGGATTCACTAAATCATCTCAGACAGATGTCTGTCCAGCCTCTGTTTGAAGACGTCCATTGAAGGGGAACTCACCACCTCTCATGGCAGCCTGTTCCACTCATTAATCACCCTAACTGTCAAAAAGTTTTTTCTAATCTGTGTCTCCTCCCATTTAGTTTCATCCCATTGCTTCTAGTCTTTCCTTGTGCAAATGAGAATAAAGATGATCCTTCTAAAATGTGACAACCCTTGACATATATGTAGACAGCTATTAAGTCTCCTCTCAGTCTTCTTTTTTGCAAGCTAAACATTCCCAAATCCTGTAACCGTTCCTCATAGGACATGGTTTGCAGACCAGTCACCATTCTGGTCGCTCTTCTCTGAACTTGCTCCAGTTTGTCTATGTCTTTTTTAAAATGTGGTGCCCAAAACTGTACACAGTATCCAGATGAGGTCTGACCAAAGAGGAGTAAAGACCGATAATGACTTCACGTGATCTAGACTCTATGCTTCTGTTAATACATCCCAGAATTGTATTTGCCTTTTTTGCTGCTGCATCACACTGTTGACTCATGTTCAGTCTATGATCTATTAGTATACCTAAGTCTTTTTCACATGTACTGTTGCTTAGCTCTATTCCTCCAATTCTGTATATGCTTTTTTCATTTTTATTGCCCAGATGTAGTACTTTGCATTTTTCCCTGTTAAAAAACATTCTGTTGGTTGCTGCCCACTGCTCCAGTTTATTTAGGTCTTTTTGAATCCTCTCTCTCTCTTCTCTAGTATTAGCTATCCCTCCTAGCTTTGTGTCATCAGCAAATTTAATCAGTTTACCCCCAATTCCTTCATCTAAATCATTGATAAAGATGTTGAACAATACAGGTCCCAGGACAGAGCCCTGTGGTACCCCACTTGAGACATTCATCCAGTTGGATGTGAAGCCATTTACAACCACCCTTTGAGTCCGATCACTAAGCCAGTTATGAATCCACCTAACAGTTGCCTGGTCCATTGCATACTTGGTCATTTTTTCAATAAGGATGGTGTGAGATACTTTGTCAAATGCTTTGCTGAAGTCAAGATATACTATATCTACAGCATTTCCCTGATCCACCCAGTCAGTGATTCTGTCATAGAAGGAAATTAAGTTAGTCTGACATGACTTGTTAGTTACAAACCCATGCTGACTCTGGTTAATCACTTCATTCTTATCCAGGTACTTACATACATGTTGTTTAATAATTTGTTCAAAGATCTTTCCTGGTATAGAAGTCAGACTCACCGGCCTATAGTTCCCTGGGTCCACCTTCTTCCCCTTTTTGAAGATAGGAACAACATTTGCTCTTCTACAGTCTTCTGGGACTTCCCTGTTCTCCAAGAATTTTCAAAGATTATGGAGAGTGGTTCTAAAATTTCTTCTACGATCTCCTTCAGTACTCTGGGGTGTAATTCATCTGGACCTGGAGACTTGAACTCATTTATGTTAGCTAAATATTTCCTCACAATCTCTCTGTTTACAGATAACTTGGATTCTTCTATTCCTTTAAAAGGACAGTGAAGATCCGTTGATGTTACATTTTCTTTCTGAGAGAAAACAGATGCAAAATAGGAATTAAAAAGTTCGGCCTTCTCAACATCCTCTCTTACCATTTCTCCATTTTCATCCTGTAAAAATCCTATAGCATCTTTGACTTTTCTTTTACTTTTGACATACCCCCAAAATCCTTTTTTATTGCTTTTGACATCTCTTGCAAGCCTTAATTCATTGTCAGCTTTAGCTAACCTGATACGTGCCCTGCAGGATCTGCAGACTGCATTATAATCTTCTTTAGATATGCCTCCCTCTTTCCATTTAATAAACATTTCTTTCTTTCTTTTTAGCATGTGTTTAAGTTCTGTGTTCATCCATCCTGGTTTCCTTAAATGCTTCCCATTCTTCCTACTTTTCGGGATTGTTAACGATTGTGCTTTGAGAATCTCATTTTTAAAAATTTCCCATCCTTCCTGGACATTTTTGTCCTTAAGGACATCCAGCCATTGGATCCCTCCTATTCTCTTTCTGAGTCTCTTAAAATCTGCCTTTCTGAAATCTAACCTTGAAGTTTGAGTCTTCACATGTCTTCCTCCTCTAGTTATCCAAAATTCTATAATAGCATGATCGCTGCCTCCTAGGGTCCCAGCCACCTTTACCTCCTCAACCATTTCCTCCCTGTTTATAAGGATTAGATCCAAAGTAGCAGATCCCCTTGTTTTCTCCCCTACCTTTTGGAAGATAAAGTTGTCAGCAAGAGAGGATAAGAATTTGCTTGACCTGTTAGTTTTACTTGAGAGAGATTCCCAACAAATGTCTGGATAGTTGAAATCTCCCATGACGACTATGTCATATTTTTTGGAGAACTTGGTCATTTGATACATAAAGAGTTCATCCATATCTTCAGCTTGCCCAGGTGGCCTGTAGTAAATGCCTACAATGGTGTCCTTTCCGTTGTTCTCTCCTTGTATTCTTACCCAGACAGTTCCCACAGAACTCCCAGTCTCTGAAGCTTCAATCTCTGTGCAGATATTCGCTTTTCTAACATACAATGCGACACCTCCTCCTCGTTTATCATGTCTGTTTCTTGCAGATAAGTCGTATCCTTTTAGCCTTGTATTCCAATCATGTGTATCGTCCCACCAAGTTTCAGTGATTCCAATGACATCATATTCCTTTTCCTGCGTTAGTAGTTCCAATTCTCCTTGTTTGTTGCCCATGCTTTGTGCATTTGTATAAAAACATTTTAGTTTGTGATTGGTTTCTCTTCCTCCCATATTTTTATTATTTAATTTTTTTTGTCTTTGTTCTTCCTTTCCACTTCCAGTAGCAGAGATCTCAATAGTATTTGTCAGCTGTATGGCTTTTTCTGGCCTTTTGCTTCCCTTCCCACATTGTTCTGGTATAAAGCTCTTCTGATGAGTGTAGCAAGGCGACTTCCAAATACATGTTTTCCAGTCTTCGTAAGGTGCACCCCATCTCTAGCAAGTAGTCCATCGTATAGGTAATTCATTCCGTGATCCAGAAATCCAAATCCTTGTTGACGGCACCATCGACGTAGCCAGTTGTTCACCTGTAGAATCTTATTCCACCTCATTGTTCCATGGCCATCCACTGGGAGGATGGATGAGAAGACCACCTGCGCTCCCAATTCTTTCACTTTCTTGCCTAAGTCCATGACGCAGGGCGGTCAATCAAAAGGGGAATATTTTATAGGGGATTTATAGTTTTTGTATTCAAATATTTTTTTATTAAATTTTCAAGTAGAATGAAAAAAAAACATATATATATATATAGATTTCATACAAACAGAACATATATAGTGAAATAGAGGTACACAAGGTGAATACCGTCGTAAACCTGAAATTATTTGGTTGGTGATATGATTCATAGCTTTAGATACTAAAGCTATATCTTAAAGGTGCATTTTATAGACGGGTAACTTGGTTGATTCGTTGATAACATAAGTTGCCAAGGTATACAAAGATAACGATTAACATATTTGGAAGTACACAGAAATGTTTCAGGAAAACAAGGGGGAAAGGAAAATTGGATGGTGATATGAAGACACGATATGCCCGCTATGACTAACCTGTAAGCTAGATACGATTAGATGAATGAGGATGATGAGTCGAGTTACTGTAGATTGAGAAGACTAATATAGTCTTAAACAGCGCTAAGGTCTCTACGGTGAATGTTTTGGAATCATAATAGAGTTCCAATCCTCCCATTTTCTGAAGTATTTTTGTAAAAGATTGTTTCTAAGGGCGTATGTATATTCATACGTGTTGTGACATGGCAATTTTTCTATAGTTTTTTCCACAGTTGGGTGAAGAGGGTCTTTCCAAAGGGCGGCAAAGGGGGGAGTTAGTGTTCTGAATTTTATGAAGTTTTAGCGGAGTAAAATACCAGCGTGTGTAGATCTTGTAGTGGGTTTCTACAAGGGATGAGCAGGGAATGTCAGTATAGATACAGTGCTGGCCAAAAGTATTGGCACCCCTGCAATTCTGTCAGATAATGCTCCGTTTCTTGCAATCACAAGTTCTTTGGTCTTATTCTCTTCATTTAATTTGCTTGCAAGGAAAAAACACAAAAGAGAATGAAGCAAAAATCAAATCATTGATCATTTCACACAAAACTCCAAAAAAGGGCCGGACAAAAGTATTGGCACCCTCAGCTTAATACTTGGTTGCACAACCTTTAGCCAAAATAACTGCGAACAACCGCTTCCGGTAACCATCAATGAGTTTCTTACAATGCTCTGCTGGAATTGTAGACCATTCTTCTTTGGCAAACTGCTCCAGGTCCCTGATATGTGAAGGGTGCCTTCTCCAAACTGCCATTTTGAGATCTCTCCACAGGTGTTCTATGGGATTCAGGTCTGGACTCATTGCTGGCCACCTTAGAAGTCTCCAGTGCTTTCTCTCAAACCATTTTATAGTGCTTTTGGAAGTGTGTTTTGGGTCATTGTCCTGCTGGAAGACCCATGACCTCTGAGGGAGACCCAGCTTTCTCACACTGGGCCCTACATTATGCTGCAAAATCTGTTGGTAGTCTTCAGACTTCATAATGCCATGCACACGGTCAAGCAGTCCAGTGCCAGAGGCAGCAAAGCAACCCCAAAACATCAGGGAACCTCCGCCATGTTTGACTGTAGGGACCGTGTTCTTTTCTTTGAATGCCTCTTTTTTTTTCCTGTACACTCTATGTTGATGCTTTTTCCCAAAAAGCTCTACTTTTGTCTCATCTGACCAGAGAACATTCTTCCAAAACGTTTTAGGCTTTCTCAGGTAAGTTTTGGCAAACTCCAGCCTGGCTTTTTAATGTCTCGGGGTAAGAAGTGGGGTCTTCCTGGGTATCCTACCATACAGTCCCTTTTCATTCAGACGCCGACGGATAGTACGGGTTGACACTGTTGTACCCTCGGACTGCAGGGCAGCTTGAACTTGTTTGGATGTTAGTCGAGGTTCTTTATCCACCATCCGCACAATCTTGCGTTGAAATCTCTCGTCAATTTTTCTTTTCCGTCCACATCTAGGGAGGTTAGCCACAGTGCCATGGGCTTTAAACTTCTTGATGACACTGCGCACGGAAGACACAGGAACATTCAGGTCTTTGAAGATGGACTTGTAGCCTTGAGATTGCTCATGCTTCCTCACAATTTGGTTTCTCAAGTCCTCAGACAGTTCTTTGGTCTTCTTTCTTTTCTCCATGCTCAATGTGGTACACACAAGGACATAGGACAGAGGTTGAGTCAACTTTAATCCATGTTAACTGGCTACAAGTGTGATTTAGTTATTGCCAACACCTGTTAGGTGCCACAGGTAAGTTACAGGTGCTGTTAATTACACGAATTAGAGAAGCATCACAGGATTTTTCAAAGGGTGCCAATACTTTTGTCCACCCCCTTTTTTAGGTTTGGTGTGGAATTATATCCAATTTGGCTTTAGGACAATTGTTTTTGTGTTTTTTCATTGAAGACAAATTAAATGAAGAGAATCATACCAAAGAATTTGTGATTGCAATCATTTTCAGGAAGAAACTGAGTATTATCTGACAGAATTGCAGGGGTGCCAATACTTTTGGCCAGCACTGTGTAACGGGTCTGGGAGGCGGAACCTCTGAGCAACTTATACAAGGGGCGGTCCTTGTAAGGAAGCGGGTGGCGACCAGGGAAGACAGGCAGGCAGTCACAGCAGGTGACCGGGACAGTCTCTGGATAAACGGGCAGGAGGTCACGGCAAGTGACCGGGACAGTCTCTGGGTAAACGGGCAGGAGGTCACAGCAAGTGACCGGGACAGTCTCTGGGTAAACGGGCAGGAGGTCACAGCAAGTGACCGGGACAGTCTCTGGGTAAACGGGCAGGAGGTCACAGCAAGTGACTGGGACAGTCTCTGGGTAAACGGGCAGGTACGACCTGTGACGGCTGAGCCTCCAGGTAGGCTAGCAGGCAGATGGCAGATGAGTGCTCCCAGGTGAGCAGGTGAGAGTCTCTGGATAAGCAGGTGGTCACAGCATGTGACGGCGGAGCCTCCAGGTAGGCTAACAGGCAGGTAGCAGATGAGCGCTCCCAGGTGAGCGGGCAAGAGTCTCTGGACTAGCAGGTGGTCACGGCACGTGACGGCGGAGCCTCCAGGTAGGCTAACAGGCAGGTAGCAGATGAGCGCTCCCAGGTGAGCGGGCGAGAGTCTCTGGACTGGCAGGTGGTCACAGCACGTGACGGCGGAGCCTCCAGGTAGGCTAACAGGCAGGTAGCAGATGAGCGCTCCCAGGTGAGCGGGTTAGCTGGTCCATAGACAGACTGACAGGAGTCGGAAGGCAGACCGTCGGACCTCAGGCTAGCAAACGGGCAAGCGGATAACAGGCAGGAATCAGACAGCAAACTGGCAGGAAACTGGCAGGTAACTGGCAGGTAACTGGAAACGGGACCTGAGGGCTGAAGCAGAGTAGTGAACAGTGCAACAACATTGCTCGGGCACCTCCATCTTGGAGGAGGTGCCTTATATATGGAGGGATCTTCCGGCCATTGGCCGGGGACTCCTTAGGGTGACGCGCGCGGCCCCTTTAAGAGAGGGGGAGCGCACGCGCCCTAAGCACAGTGACCGGGGGAGAGCGGGTGCTGCAGGCAGAGCGGGAGGAAGCCGCCGGGCACGGAGCAGAGAGGTGAGGGGAACAGCGTCCCTGCCTAGCAGGAGGCAGGGACGCCGACGCTACAGTACCCCCCCCTTTAGGCCCCCCCTTTTTTAGGCCAGACAGAAATTTAGCAAGGATGAGAGGGGCATGGATGTTCTCCCGGGGCTCCCATGTTCTCTCCTCAGGACCAAACCCCTTCCAATCCACTAGAAAAAAGGTCTTTCCTCTTACCCTTTTGGTGGCCAGAATGTTCTCTACCTCAAACTCGTCTTCAGCAGAAACCGGAGCAGGAGGCGTACCTGTAGACTTGGAAAAGGAGTTAAGTACCACGGGTTTGAGAAGAGATACATGGAAGGAGTTAGGGATCCGTAAGTTGGCCGGGAGTTTCAATTTATAGGCCACCGGGTTGATCTGTTTGATAACCTCCAGTGGGCCGATGAACCGAGGCCCTAACTTATAGGAAGGAATCTTGAGCCGGACATATTTGGATGAGAGCCAGACTTTATCTCCGGGACGAAATTGTGGGGAATCCAGGCGTTTTTTGTCGGCGTGTCTCTTCATCCGCTCGGACGACTGAAGGAGTGCGGATCGGGTACTCTCCCAAATGGAGGAAAATTTGCTAACGAGAGATTCCGCGGCCGGGTTGTCCACAGAGGTGAAGACAGGAAAAGGGATCCGAGGATGCTGACCGAAGACTACAAAAAAACGGGGATTTAGAAGAACATTCGCTCTCGTGATTGTTGTAAGAGAACTCGGCCCATGGTAGGAGATCCACCCAGTCTGAATGCTGGGCATTAACGAAGTGCCGGAGGTAACTGGTCAAATTCTGATTGATCCGCTCCACTTGACCATTGGACTGTGGGTGGTAAGCGGAGGAGAAGTCCAGGGTGACGTCGAGCAGTTTACATGTGGCTCTCCAGAAGCGTGAGGTGAACTGAACCCCACGATCCGACACGATGTGGAGAGGCAGACCATGGAGACGGAAGATGTGGCGGATAAAGTCTTTAGCTAGCTCGGGAGCAGACGGGAGGCCTGGCAGGGGAATAAAATGAGCCATTTTGGAAAAGCGGTCAGCGACCACCCAAATGACCGTACACCCGGCAGAGACGGGGAGATCTGTTATGAAGTCCATAGCTATATGTTGCCACGGGGCAGCAGGCACAGGCAGAGGAAGAAGGCGGCCGGCAGGCAGGTGTCTCGGAACTTTGTTGCGGGCGCAGGACACACAGGCAGAAACAAAGTCAATTACATCCTTGTGCAGGGTAGGCCACCAGTAGTGCCGGGTAATAAGCTGGAGGGTCTTTTTCTGACCGGCGTGCCCAGTTAGCTTAGACGAGTGACCCCAGTGTAGAATCTTCTCCCGATCGGACTCCGTTACGAACGTCTTACCGGGAGGGAGACGATTTAGGCCCACGGGGGCTACCTGCATTACTCTGGCGGGATCGATGATGTGCTTAGGTTCTTCCTCAAGATCAGACACCAGAAAGGATCGGGACAGGCCGTCAGCTTTGATGTTTTTGTCAGCCGGACGAAAATGAAGAATGAAATCAAAGCGGGCAAAAAACAAAGATCACCGGGCTTGGCGCGGGTTAAGTCTCTGGGCGCTCTGGAGATATGCCAAGTTCTTGTGGTCAGTGTAAATTATTACCAGGTGGAGAGCCCCCTCGAGCAGGTAACGCCACTCCTCCAGTGCCATCTTAATGGCCAACAATTCTCGGTCTCCTATAGAATAATTGCGCTCAGAAGAGGAGAAAAGTTTAGAGAAAAAGCCGCAGGTTACCTTTCTTCCGGAAGAAGATTTTTGGGTAAGTACCGCCCCAGCTCCGGAGGAGGAGGCGTCAACTTCTAGGAAGAATTGTTTGTTGCCGTCCGGACGATGCAGCACCGAGGCGGAGAGGAAGGCCTGTTTTAAGGAAAGAAATGCCCCCTCTGCTTCGGGCGGCCATTCTCTGGGGTTTGTACCTTTACGGGTGAGAGCAGAGATAGGAGCGGTCCGGGAAGAGAAGTGCGGTATGAACAGGCGGTAATAGTTGGCGAAGCCCAGGAACCGCTGAATAGCCTTCAACCCCTCTGGTCGGAGCCACTTCTGGATGGCAGACAGTTTCTCAGGATCCATTTGTAGACCTGTCTGAGAGATTATGTAGCCCAGAAATGGAAGAGAGGTCTGCTCAAAGATGCACTTCTCATATTTAGCGTAGAGGTGGTTCTGCCTGAGCCTGAGCAGGACCTGACGAACGTCCCTCCGGTGAGTAGGAAGATCCGGAGAGAAGAGCAAGATATCGTCCAGGTACACCACCACGCAGGAGTAGAGAAGATCACGGAAGATGTCATTGACCAACTCTTGAAAGACGGCAGGAGCGTTACAGAGACCAAAGGGCATCACAAGGTACTCATAGTGGCCGTCCCGGGTATTGAATGCCGTCTTCCACTCATCCCCCTGACGGATAAGGACCAGGTTATACGCCCCACGGAGATCCAGTTTGGTGAAGATTCTAGCCCCCCTCAGACGGTCAAATAATTCAGGAATAAGCGGAAGGGGGTATTTATTCTTCACAGTAATCTGGCTTAGGCCTCTATAGTCTATACATGGACGGAGTGAGCCGTCCTTCTTTTTGACAAAGAAGAAGCCTGCTCCCGCCCGGGAGGTAGATTTCTGGATAAATCCCCGGGCCAGGTTCTCCTCAATATATTCAGACATGGACCGGGTTTCAGCAGCGGACAAAGGGTAGATTCGCCCACGGGGAGGAGTAGAGCCGGGCATCAGGTCGATTGGGCAGTCGTATGGTCTATGAGGAGGTAAAGTCTCTGCCTCTTTTTTATTGAAGACATCCGCATAAGACCAATAGGGAACCGGAAGACCGGGCAGATTGGCTGGGGTAGGAGAAGGACGGGCAGGACGAACGGGAACTAGACAAGTCTTATGGCAGTCCTGTCCCCAGCGAAGGACCTCTCCGGTCTGCCAGTCAAGCACGGGTGCATGTTTCTGGAGCCAAGGCAGGCCAAGCAATAGTGCGTGAGAGAGTCCAGGCAGAACATGAAAGGAAATGCTCTCAGAATGCAGCATTCCCACCTGTAAAGTCAGAGATTCGGTGATGAGTTGGATGGGATGTGGTAAGAGACCCCCATCCACGGCGGCGACAGATAAAGGTACGGCCAGAGGTTTGGTGGGAATGTGGTATTTTTCTACCAGGGATTGAGAGATGAGATTTCAAGCAGCTCCAGAGTCAAGTTGAGCCAGTTCGAAATAGCGGTTCTCTCCGCAGAAGATAGAAACAGACAGCATCAGGGATGGAGAGGGTTTACTTTTGTCTAGGGCGACCTCTCTGAGCGATCCTAGACACAGGCGTTTCCCGACCTCTCAGGGCAGGAACGGATCCGGTGCTCCTTACTGCCACAGTAGAAACAGCTCCCCTCGGCACGACGTAAGTCTTGACGGGTCTTGACCATCTTGGTCTGGTCGACCTGCATAGGCTCAGGTGAGTGTGCCTGGGGAGTAACAGAGGGAGTGACGGGTCTCTGGAAGGTAGGGACTAGACGTGGAATCCTCCTCTCACGGGTGACCTCCCTAGCGCGCTCCTGGAACCGGATGTCAATCCGGGCGGCAAGTGTAATCAAGTCGTCGAGAGTGGTAGGAATGTCCCGACCGGCGAGTTCATCTTTAATACGGCCGGACAGACCCTCCCAGAAGACGGACACCAGGGAATCGTTATTCCAGGCCAGCTCCGAAGCAAGGGTACGGAACCGTATGGCATATTGGCCCACGGTGAGACTTCCTTGACGGAGGCGTAGCAGAGATGAGGCGGATGAGGTCTTCCGTCCGGGTTCGTCGAAGACCTTCCGGAAAGCCGTGAGAAAGGCTGGCAGGTCGGACACCAGAGGGTCTCCTCTCTCCCATAGAGGATTTAGCCAAGCCAGTGCCTCTCCCGTGAGATGGGACATGATGAAGGCTACTTTGGCCCGGTCGGAATTAAACTGGTGGGACTGGTGTTCAAAGTGCAGGGTGCACTGGTTAATGAAGCCCCGAGCTTGAGCGGAGTCGCCTCCGAAGCGAGGAGGTGCAGAAAGCCGGATTCCAGAGCAGGATACTATGGTATTGGTGGGCAGCGGAGCAGCCGGGCTGCGAGTCATGACACTAGCGGTGGTTGCTGGTGGGGCAGTCAAAGTGTCCAGGCGAGTATTGACATTCCGCAGGTGACCCAGGATGGACTCCTGTTGGGACCTCTGTCGGGACAGTTCATGACAAAGGTCCGAGAGCGAAGGAGCTTGGGTGCCACCGGGTTCCATGGCCCGAGCAAACTGTAACGGGTCTGGGAGACGGAACCTCTGAGCAACTTATAAAAGGGGGCGGTCCTTGTAAGGAAGCGGGTGGCGACCAGGGAAGACAGGCAGGCAGTCACAGCAGGTGACCGGGACAGTCTCTGGATAAACGGGCAGGAGGTCACGGCAAGTGACCGGGACAGTCTCTGGGTAAACGGGCAGGAGGTCACAGCAAGTGACCGGGACAGTCTCTGGGTAAACGGGCAGGAGGTCACAGCAAGTGACCGGGACAGTCTCTGGGTAAACAGGCAGGAGGTCACAGCAAGTGACCGGGACAGTCTCTGGGTAAACGGGCAGGTACGACCTGTGACGGCTGAGCCTCCAGGTAGGCTAGCAGGCAGATGGCAGATGAGTGCTCCCAGGTGAGCAGGCGAGAGTCTCTGGATAAGCAGGTGGTCACAGCATGTGACGGCGGAGCCTCCAGGTAGGCTAACAGGCAGGTAGCAGATGAGCGCTCCCAGGTGAGCGGGCAAGAGTCTCTGGACTGGCAGGTGGTCACAGCACGTGACGGTGGAGCCTCCAGGTAGGCTAACAGGCAGGTAGCAGATGAGCGCTCCCAGGTGAGCGGGCGAGAGTCTCTGGACTGGCAGGTGGTCACAGCACGTGACGGCGGAGCCTCCAGGTAGGCTAACAGGCAGGTAGCAGATGAGCGCTCCCAGGTGAGCGGGTTAGCTGGTCCATAGACAGACTGACAGGAGTCGGAAGGCAGACCTCAGGCTAGCAAACGGGCAAGCGGATAACAGGCAGGAATCAGACAGCAAACTGGCAGGAAACTGGCAGGTAACTTGCAGGTAACTGGAAACGGGACCTGAGGGCTGAAGCAGAGTAGTGAACAGTGCAACCACATTGCTCGGGCACCTCCATCTTGGAGGAGGTGCCTTATATATGGAGGGATCCTCCGGCCATTGGCCGGGGACTCCTTAGGGCGACGCGCGCGGCCCCTTTAAGAGAGGGGGAGCGCGCGCGCGCCCTAAGCACAGTGACCGGGGGAGAGCGGGCGCTGCAGGCAGAGCGGGAGGAAGCCGCCGGGCACGGAGCAGAGAGGTGAGGGGAACAGCGTCCCTGCCTAGCAGGAGGCAGGGACGCCGACGCTACACACTGTAGATTCGAAGACTTTGTGCAGAAGATCGTTCGTAATTTCTATACTTAATTCTTTTTTCCATGCTTCTATATTTGTTGTATGTGGAAAGTGAGCGTCTTGGTTGAAGTTCTGATATATGTGACCAGTTTTCCAGAAAAGTGGAGTTTGTGGGTATTTGAACATCTGAGCTAGATTTTGAGGGAGAAAAAGTTTAGGTTGTGAGAGTTGAGGATGTTTTGAATCTTCTTCCATGTCTTTTCTTCTAGAATGTTGAGTTTGAATTTATCTCTAAGAGATTGAAAAGGTAGGAGTTGTTTCCTTTCATCCATTATATCTGAGATAAATTGAATGCCTAACTTCTTCCATGAATCTAGTTTGATTCTTGAGGATAACAGTTCAAGAATATCTACAACTATCCAGGTTGGAGAAACCGTGGGGTAGCTTTTGTGAGATAGTTTTAGTTGTAATCTCCAAGAGAGAATTGCAGATTTAGCGGTGATTTCTTCTGGAAGTCTCGCATAAGTAGGAGAGGGTGATTAGGCTAAGTCTGCCACTGGGTTTCAAAGGTTCTTCTAGGGCTATCCAGGTCGGCTTTTCTTTTTCTGCCCACCAATTCTGGCTAAGTTTGACTAAGGTGGCGTGGTAGTAGGCAGTTAAGTTGGGCAAGGCGAGTCCACCTCTTTTTTTTGTTCTTTTCTAGGACAGACCTAGCTACCCTAGGTTTCTTTTTAGCCCAGGAAAAGGTGACCAGCTGTGTATGAAATTTTTGTAGCCACTTATTCGGGATTAGTAAAGGGATAGATCTAAAGATGTATAGGAGTTTTGGTAAAAGGCTCATTTTGTAGGCATTACTTTTGCCAAGCCAGGAGACTTCTAGTTTAGCTATATGCGTAATGTCGATCTGTATGGTTTTGTAAATATCATTTAAATTTGTGTCTATGATTGATGTTAATGGTTTGGTGAGTTTTATTCCAAGATAGCTGATATTATTATTTTCCCAGGACAATTCAAACTCCATTTTAAGAGTTTCCAAGATTTGTGGATCAAGGTTTAGGTGGAGGACTTGGGTTTTAGTCAAATTTATTTTGTAATATGAAATTTTGGAGAAGTGTTTAATTGTGTCCAGTAGATTTCTAATTGAGTTAAGTGGGTTTGAAAGAGTTATAAGAATATCATCTGCGAATAATGAAATTTTGTATTGTCTCTGATGTATCTGGATACCACTTATTAGGGGATTTGCTCGAATTTTCTCTGCCAGAAGTTCTATATAGAGATCAAAAAGGGTGGGAGAAAGGGGACAACCTTGCCTCGTGCCATTGGTAAGTGCAATTCCATCTGACAGAACATTGTTGGTCAGAATTTTTGCTGAGGGGCAAGAATAGAAAGATGTGATAGCATTTAAGATGTTTCCCTCAAATCCAAATTTTTTTAGAGTTTGAAAGAGGAAGCCCCAGTGGACTCTGTCGAATGCTTTTTCGGCATCGACAACGACCACCAGGGTGGGAGTTTTAGTTTTTTCAATAAAGGATAGCAGATTAATGGCTCGTCTAGTAGCATCAGACGTTGCCCTTCCAGGGATAAATCCCATTTGATCTTTTTGAAGAAGATTTTTTGAAGTCTTGAGGTAATAGTTTTGGCGATGATTTTTAGGTCTGTATTTAGAAGTGAGATAGGGCGGTAGTTGCTGACATTCTCGGTGTTACCCTTGTTTTTGGATATCACCGTGATTATTGCCTCCTGCATTTCTGCTGGGAAGGCGTCTTGGCATGTAGTGGAGGAGTTGATAAGTTTAATAAGGAAGGGAGCAAGAGAGTTTTTAAAGTTTAGGTAATATTCATTCTGTAGGCCGTCTGGGCCAGGAGATTTGCATTTTGCTAATGAATTGATTGTCGCCAAAATTTCTGTTTCAGTAAAGGGGGAATTGAGAAAGTTCAAGTCTTTGTTTCAAAGAGAGGGGAGTTGGATAGAGTCTAGGAATTTGTCTATGTCAGACTTTGAGGGAGAGATTTCTGTTGGGTCTTCTTTCAGATTATAGAGCTTTCTATAGAAACTGGCAAAAACATTCGAGATGTCTTTCGGGGTTTTATGTATTGAGTTTTGCTCATCTTTGATTTTGAGGATTCTAGTTTTGTGTCTATGAATCTTAATTTTGTTGGCAAAGAGTTTAGATGGTTTGTCCATGCAGTTGTGGAAATTGCTTTCGATAGTATTTGTCATATTCAGATGTTAGCAGATTCTTTAGTTGAACTCGCAGTTGAAGGATTTCTGTGTGAGTTTTATCATTAGGGGCATTTCTAGTTGGATCTCTAAGTGTTTGATTTTTTTAATAATGTTTTCAGAATTTTTAATGTTGTCGCGTTTTAGTCTAGAGTTGAGTTGAATTAGGTGGCCTCTTATTACCGCTTTATAAACGGCCCAAAGGGTTGAAATTGCGATGTTTTCTAAATCGTTCTCCTGAAAGTAAAGATTTATAGAATTTTGTATTGCTTCTCTATATTGAGGGTAGTGGAATAGGTAAGAGTTTGCTCGCCAGAGCTTTTTTACAGAGTGGGTGGGGCCATGGGTGACTTCGAAAATGATCGGCGAGTGGTCAGACCACGACCTGGAAAGGATATTAACAGATTTAATGTTTTGAAGTGTACGGATATCAGTTAAGAGTAGGTCAATTCGGGCAAATGATTTATGGGTATCAGAGTAGTGGATGTACTCAATTGAGGAAGAATTAATGCAGCGAAAGGCGTCAAAAAGTTCCTCTCTATTTAAACAGGGATCGAGTGAAGTGTTTAAATTCCTAGATTTGTTGGCAGAATCCAAAGAAGGGTTAGGTACTGCATAAAAGTCTCCGAATATGAGTAACTGTCCTTTTTGTGATTCATGTATAATTTTGATTAGTCTTTTTAGGAAAGTAATCTGTCCCTTGTTAGGGGCATACACGTTGACTAGGGTGTAGCATGTATCATTTATTTTGCAGATGAGAATTAGAAAGCGGCCATCTTCATCTTTAATTAAGTTGATTTTTTTTCAAATTTAACAGTGTCTTTGACAATGATAGCTACCCCTGCCCTTTTCTTTTTAATAGAAGATAAAAAAAATATTTGGGTAGTTTTTGTTCATGAATTCAGGTGGATTATCAATTGAAAACTTAGTTTCCTGTATGCCTGCAATGTCAATATTTAATTTTGTAAGTTCTTTCCATATTAGGAATCGTTTCTCGGGTGAATTTAGACCTTTAACGTTGTAGGATAAGAATTTGTTAGCCATAGTCTGAGTCGGGTGCTTGGGTAGCAATGTGGAATTTTTGGTAAGATAGAGTGCATAGGGGCATAGGGGTAACATTTTGAGATAGTAATTCTGTGACTTCCATTTTCAAGAGGGGTTAACGGTAAATGAATGGTGAATGAACAACCGGGTTCAGAGGCACCCGTAAATTTTAAGGGACTCGTAGGTCACTAAAGAGCTGGTAGAGCGGAAGGGTCAAAGCAAATGTGAAACTTCCGAGGAGACTAAAGTTTTAGCCTTTGTGCCTAGGCTGGATCTTAGTTAGAGAGAAATGGGTTAAGTGCTTAGGTGTGATATGAAGCTTCATGTATTGGATATATGGAGATCCTTAAGAGTTTTTAATCCCGCTGCTGTCTCGTCAATTGTAATCATCTTTTGTTTAAAGGAGAAGATGACATTAGTGGTTGGTCGTCCCCATCTGTATGGAATTTTTTTCTCTTGGAGGATATCAGTGATCGGTTTCAGTGCCTTGCGTCTAGTCATAGTCTCTTTTGATATGTCTGTGAAGACTTTAATTTTCTCGAATGGAGAGGGCAATGTATTATTGATCCTTAAGAAGTTGGTGATCTGGTCTCTCGTCTGATAAAATGACAATTTTACTATGACATCTCTAGGGATATCATTGGGTAGATGGGATGGCTTGGGTAGTCTATGTGCTCTTTCTAATGAATATTGGATATCTGATAAGGTGGGAATTGTTTTTTTAATCAGGTCTTTCATGAAGGACATGAGTTTGGGTTTTTTGATCTTTTCCGCAATTCCTCTAAATTTGAGGTTGTTGCGGGGGTCTCGATCCTCTCTATCCGCTAGTTTATCTTTCAGAAACGTTATTTCTTCTCTCATCTCGTCTTGTCCTTTTTTGAATTCTTTACTTTCCTTCTTCAGGTCAAGTACTGCTCTCTCATTGTTTTCTGATCTGGAGACAAGTGTCGCTAGTGAGTATCGCATGTCATCAAATTGTTCTGTGAGGTCTTCCTTCAGAGACTGCTTGAAAGCAGAGGAGAGTTTGTGAAAAAAGTCTCTATCCATAGGTTGACCCACGTTGAAGTTCAGTAAAGGGTCGTCTTCAGAGTTATCCTTTTGTTGATCTTCGTCGAACTGGACTTTTGAATTTAGTGTCATCTTCAGAGTCAGTATCGTCTGGAAGACTGTAATTTAGGTGAGGTTTGGTCTGTATTTCTCTTTCTTTACGTTTAGTGATGAGTTGTGAATTTTCATACGCCATCAAGTCTTCAGGGGATGATCTTTGATTTTCTGGATGAGTTTCAATTATTTCTGAGTTGCCTTCAGGTTTTAGGTCAGTGGTAGTTTGAACCGAAGAGGTTGATTTGAGTTTTTGTTGATCTTTACCTGAATCGGTTGTTTGGTCGTTATTAGCTGGTTTATTATTAAGATTGGATTTTGTTTTTAGAGGCATTATATTTGGATTAGTGATAGTGTTAGGGAGATCTCTTTAATCGGGCTCGATATTTGGAGTTTCATATCTTGGACCGGAAGCAGTGAGAAACAGTTGAATGATTTAGAAGGAGATCAAGAGTACGTTATGTCTAGTTATAGAAATATGTAACTCATAAAAAAATGACGTGAAAGAACATAATTTTACAAAATTCATATTTTTATTTTAATACACATGAAAAAACATCTATATTGAGAAGTGGCATAAGTACATAAATAGTGAGCAATACTGAAGATATCAGGACCAGAGCAATCATATGATAGCACGATTAAAATTAGGTACTTGAAGCAGATACACGTATGGGTGTATGAGCCACATGCCCTATCCCAGCTGTTAGCATATAAGGTATCAAAGCTTCATTCAAATGCTAAGGTGCACAGTGCATATACAAACAATTCCATTTAGCACTCGAAAGTAAGTAAGAATACGCGTCTCGGTGCTGTGCCTTCTTTTATACCCCCAGAAGAAGGCGCAGCGCCGAAACGCGCGTAGGGGTGACGATACCCGGACTGATAAGCAATACATATGTGAGTAATATTATATTCTTACTTACTTTCAAGTGCTAAATGGAATTGTTTGTATATGCACTGTGCACCTTAGCATTTGAATGAAGCTTTGATACCTTATATGCTAACAGCTGGGATAGGGCATGTGGCTCATACACCCATACGTGTATCTGCTTCAAGTACCTAATTTTAATCGTGCTATCATATGATTGCTCTGGTCCTGATATCTTCAGTATTGCTCACTATTTATGTACTTATGCCACTTCTCAATATAGATGTTTTTTCATGTGTATTAAAATAAAAATATGATTTTTTTGTAAAATTATGTTCTTTCACGTCATTTTTTTATGAGTTGCTATTATAGATGTTGAACAAGTGTCTCATTGTCCCACTGTAGAAAATGTATTGTGTATGTGACCTTGGTGGTCAAATAATGTTTTATTATAGAAATATGTGTGTAATATTGAGTAGCTTATTACAAGAAAGTAGCGTTAGATGATGGCTAGGTTGTAATATGTAAGATTTTTTGAGTGGGGAGGAGGGGAGGAAGGAGAGGTGAAGGTGGACAGTAGTAGGGAGGGTTTGTAATTGTCGTAGCTTATATATGTGAGGTTTTGGGTTTGCGCTGGGTGTCTTGGCTCTGTAGAGGTGGCAGAGCTCTCAGTAGCAGTAATAGGTACTTAACAGTACAGTTCACTTTACAATAATAGTTATTTCAGTAACAATGTAAAGAAGAGGAACGGCACTTATACAAGTAGTAGTAGAAGTAGGATATACAATCAGCAGATAATACACATAAACATAAAAGTGCAAGTCAAACTTAAGCCCCCGTCTCACATAGCGAGATCGCTGCTGTGTCACGGTTTTGGTGACTCACCAGCGACCTCACCAGCGATGTCGCTATGTGTGACACTTTGCAATGATCAGGCCCCTGCTGTGAGGTCGCTGATCGTTGCAAAGTGTCCTGGACCATTTTTTGGTCGTTGGCCTCCCGCTGGCCAGCACACATCGCTGTGTGTGACCAGCGGGACCAACGATCTGGCTGGTAACTATGGTAAACATCGGGTTACTAGGGGCACGCGCGCACTTAGTAACCCGCTGTTTACCATGGATACCACTCTGCTACGGTGAGCGGAGGCTCCCGCGCACCGTAGCAGAGTGGTATCCATGGTAAACAGCGGGTTACTAGGGGCACACGCGCACATAGTAACCCGATGTTTACCATAGTTACCAGCCTGCTCCTGCTTGCAGCAGGCTGGTAACGGGAGCAGGACATCGTGGAACGATCCTTTCCAGGATATCGCTGCTCCCCTCATCGCTGGTGATCCTGCCTGTTTGACAGCTCACCAGCGATGTATTAGCGATGCAGCAACGATCCCTGACAGGTCGTATCGTTGTCGGGATCGCTGCTGCATCGCTTAGTGTGACGGGGCCCTTAGTAGCTGGATCAATAGTTAGTATTGTTGTCCAGAGATTTGACAGTAGCTATAAAACACTAGTGCAGCAGACCTGTAAGAGGCAAAGTTACCACCATTAATAGAATCAAGGAAATGTTAGGGTGTCCGATGGTCTCTTCTGTCTGCGTAGCTTGGGCACGAAGGAGGCCCGTCAGCCTCACTTGCTAGTAGAGTCGATCTAATCTGGACAAGGGATCAGCTGCTTGACCCAACAGAAACTAAGCCTGTCTGCAGGATCCAGCACTTGTGGTCTTCAATGTTACCTGTGCTTTTGGCCAGCACTGAGGGAGTTAATGGCAGAGTCTGCTCCCTGGGAAGCTGTTGGAGCTCACCCTGCACTTAGTTGAAATGACTGTGCTCTCCTGCTTGTGTGCTGCAGTGCTCCACTGATGATATATGTGCAGAGAGAGCTGAGATCCGGGTCAGTGTGGATGTTGTAGTGAAGTAGGTGATGCTGGGAGTTGTAGTGCAGGGGTGATGGCGCAGATAATAAGAGACAGTGGGGTGCAGTCTTCAGGGTCTTTACTCACGGTCATTGCAGTCCAAGTTACAGGTACTGGTGTAACTTCCCACGTCGCGCTGCGTTCACCAGGCAGGGGTTCAGCAATCCCTCAGGTAGTTCAAGAGTGTCTGACAGGACCCCGTTCTATGTGCCTTCCTCAGTCGTCTTCCTGCGCTGGCTGTCACCCTCCTGCCCTGCGCCTCACAATCAGTGTCCCAATCCGGTAGCCTCGGGTCTTGTCAGGCGACCTGCAGTCCCCTGGACCCTCTGTGGCCACCTTTTCGGCGATGTAATTGTGGCTGTGGCCACTGCACCTTGCAAGTACAGCAGCCTCCGGTTTCTAGCTGAGCCTTGTAGTTCTCCACTAGTTTAGGGGCCGGTCCCCTCTGCGGCTTGATCCTTCCACACCAGGTAGATTCGGGCGTACGGGTGGCCTCCAGCACTGCCCGTACCCCTAAGATCCCCTCGTTCCTCCTGGAGCCCTTCCTTCCTGCTCCTCTCTCCTTCCTCAGTCTTGGGCCTCTCTGCTAGGCCCGCTCCGGAGCAGAGCTCGTGCAGAGCCCCTGCTCCCTCCACTCCACCTCTGATTGGCTTGTCTTTCCAAGATGGTTCCCTCTTTTATACACTTCCTTCACAAGTGCTCCCCTGAACTACATCCTCCACCCACACCCACTACATAGTTCCCCCTCACTTGGTTCCCCTCCACTCCAGCCAGGGACCAGGGACTGTGCTCTCCCTTAGGAGCAATCTCGCCCTGCCCTACTGAAGTGGATGTGTTGGATGCAGGTGTTAGGGTCCCGGGCAGCACTCTATCCTTACCTGAGAGTGGGATACCACACCTCTGGGTGAGGTGCAGTACCTCTGTGGCGACTGAACCCTCAGGGGCGCCACATATATAGGCAGGCAGTGTATATAGCAGACTGCTGTGCATATAGCACAAGAGGCTCCATTCCAGTTCTGCCTTCTGATATTTCTAGACATAGGCCCAGGTCTCAGGGGCCAGGAATACTTTTCTTTGGATCTTAATCCTCATTATTTGCTTAAAAAGCAATCCAGAGAACACCGTTTTTCTGCGCCATTTGCTTGTTGGCGCTGCAGAATACAGCCAGGTCCTTTCCATATTACAGCGCTAAAAATCCAGCTATTTAAAACTCTGTTTTCTCTGTCACACGGATCACATATACGTTGTCAGAAAATACTGCCATTTCTGGCCTCCATTAAAAAATTTTTTCAGTGTGTCAGTGAAGCAATTCACAGCAGTTTGCGGTTCAAACTAGTTACCTACAGGCCAGGAATTTAAAACTGTGTTTTCTCCGTCACACGGATCACATATAAATTTGCTTAAAACTCAGTCATTTGTTGTGAGCGTGGAAGATACTGTCCTCCATTTAAAATGGGCAAGGCACGTGGCAAGGGACGGGGAACTGGACATGATGGTGATGGTGCATGCAGAGGCCGAGGACAAGGCCCTGGGCAAGCTGAAATTGTGCCACAACAAACACCCACATCTTCTCGCCCGACCTTCCTGTCCCAATTCCTAGGGGACCGCAGCACACCACTATTGAATCCAGAGCAGTGTCAAAAGGTTGTTGGTTGGATAGCGGATAATGCTTCCAGTCACTTAGCCACCATCACCACCACCTTGTCTTCCACACGGTCAAGTCTCAGTAGCCGTGAGTCTGGACTGCATATTCCTCACCCTGATCCTCCTTGCTCCCACCATGCCGAGTGCTCGGAGACAACTGATTCTACACTTGGACACTCTGAAGAGCTGTTCACATTTCCATTTATAGATTCGGGCCTCTCGCCCGGTCCACTTGAAGTGAGGCAAGAGGAGATCGCGTATAGCGATGCCCAAATATTTGAGCAGCCACGGTCACATGAAGGCGACGGTGGGAAAGTGTCACGAGGTGGACGATGATGAGACACAATTGCCAGAAAGTCAGGAAGAGGACCAGGGTGCGGAAGTGGAAGACGAGGTGGTGGATGATATAGTAACTGACCCAACCTGGCAGGCGGACATGCAGAGCGAGGACAGCAGCATACGGGGGGGGTGGCAGAGCACCCCAACAGGCAGGAAGAAGCAGTGTGGTGGCCGCAGACAGAAGGCAGGCAACCATTCCCCGTAACACCAACACGAAGAAAGTTGCCAGTACAATTGTTAGGTCTTCCTGAGTCTGGTTGTTTTTTAAAGACTCTGCCGATAACCCCAAAAAAGCCATTTGCAACACCTGCCAGGCCAGAATCAGCAGGGGTGGCAAAACAATCAGCCTGACCAACCAGCCTGATCAGGCACATGGCAGCAAAGCACCCAACTTTGTGGGCCGAACCCCAGGGTCCAGGAACAGTGTCTGCAGGTGGCACCATTGCTTCTTCCGCAGTTGTGCATGCAAGCCAATCTCCTGTCCATGGTGCATGCATAGATGCCTCCTGCCCTGCACCTGTCGTTGCGCACTCTCAAGTAGCAGCATCAGGAAGCACGTCCATGTCCTTGTCCCAGCGCAGCGTTCAGTTGTCCATACCCCAGTCCTTGGAACGCAAGTGCAAATATGCAGCCAACGCCCCACAGGCCACACTACTAAATTCTCACATTTCACGACTGCTTGCGCTCAAAATGTTTCCTTTTAGGCTCGTGGAGACGGAAGCATTCCGCAACCTGATGGCGGCGGCCACCCTTGGTACTCGGTCCCCAGCCGCCACTATTTCTCCCGTTGTGCCGTCCCCGCATTACACAAGCACGTGTCCCAAAACATTAGCCGTGCTCTCAACAACGCAGTTACTGGTAAAGTCCACCTAACCACGGACACGTGGACAAGTGCTTGTGGGCAGGGATGGTACATCTCGCTGACGGCACACTGGGTTAACATACTGGAAGCTGGGACCCAGTCGGACCTTGGGATGAAACACGTCCTCCCGACGCCAAGGATTGCGGGCCCTAGGTCAATCAGGGTTGCTCCCACGGTCTACAGCTCCTGCACCTCATCCTCCTCAGCCTCCTTCTCTTCAGCCTCCATCTCCGAAATGACCACATCAGTCACAAGCTGGAAGCACTGCAGCACTGCCTCGGCCAAGCGGCAACAGGCTGTGCTTAAGCTAACATGCTTAGGTGAAAAACCACACAATGCTGAAGAGTTGTGGACAGCTCTGAAAGAGCAGGTAGATCTGTGGCTCACACCGCTGAACCTACAGCCAGGCATGGTCGTGTGTGACAATGGCCGGAACCTGGTGGCGGCTCTGAGGCGAGGCGAGCTCACACACATACCATGCCTGGCCCATGTGCTTAATGTCGTGGTTCAGCGGTTTCTCAAATCCTACCCGGAGCTGCCGGATCTGCTTGTTAAAGTACGCCGCCTGTGTGCCCATTTTAGAAAGTCAGCTACAGCTTCTGCCGCCCTTGCAGTGTTTCAGCAGCGTTTCCAGCTTCCGGCTCACAGACTGGTGTGTGATGTCCCCACGGGTTGGAACTCTACACTGTAGATGTTGGGAAGGATGTGAGCAGAAGAGGGCAATTGTTGAGTACCAGCATCAACAAGGCCGTCGGTATTCAGTTCCGACTCCATACATAAGACTTCAGGAGTGGACATGGATGTCAGACATATGTACCATCCTCCTAAACTTTGAGGACTCCACCAAGATGGTGAGTAGCGATGACAAAATAATTAACGTCACCATCCCGCTTCTCTGTCTTCTGAAACGCTCTTTGCTCACAATCAAAGAGGATGCATTGCATACAGGGTGATTACACACAGCCAAGCCTCATCTCATCCCAACGTGGATTGGGTGACAATGAGGAAGAGGAGGAGGAAGGACAGGAGCTAGTTTCATGCACTATAGATGGTACTACCTGCACAGCTGTCATACCGTCTGTTCAGCGTGGATGGCCAGAGGACAGAGAGGAGGAGGAGGAGAGCATGGTCAGTCATCCTCTTGGTGAGGACATGGAAGTCTTGCCTGTTAGTAGTCTGGCACGCATGGCTGGGTTTATGTTACGCTGCCTTTCCCATGACCCTCGCATTCTCAAAATGTTGGGTGACAGTCATTACTAGTTGGTGACACTTCTAGACCCACGCTACAAGGAGAACTTTATATCTCTTATTCCTGAGGCGGACAGGTCTACAAAAATGTGGCTGTACCAGAAGGCCCTTGTTGCGGAACTATTAAAAAAATTCCCATCTGAAAACGCAGGCGGCAGAGAACACACTTCGTTGGACAACCAAGGAGTACAGGCGAGAGAGACACAACTTCAATCCAGCAGAGGCAGGGGAACACTATCAAAGTTCTGGGAGAGTTTTCTCAAGCCCTTCCATCGGACAGGCCCTGAGTGCAAAGTTTGGGAAGATGCTGAGGGAGTACCTTGATGACCGTACCAACGTCCTCTGTGATTCCGCTGTGCCTTATAATTATTGGGTATCCAAGCTGGATACGTGGAATGAACTGGCTCTCTATGCCTTGGAGGTAGTGGCCTGCCCTGCCGCCAGAGTTTTATCAGAGCGGGTTTTTAGTGCCGCTGGTGGAATTATAACTGATAAGCGCATCCGCCTGTCAACTGAAAATGCTGACAGGCTGACTCTTATAAAAATGAACAAGTGCTGGATTGGGCCAATCTTCTCAACACCACCGAATGATAGCAGCGTAACATAAACTCCAATCCAGTCTATTTTTTTGGGAGGTGTATTCCCATGTACCTTTTCACACCCACACATGGGTATACGCTTCCTGATTTTGGCTATTTGCTCTTATCCTCCACCACCATATCACCACCAGCGTGACCGTGGTCCGTGATGCAACACCCACCTAATTTTTTTAAAGGGTGTTTATGATGCCCATAAAAAAATTTTTTTATACAATATGTTCATGTATACCCCCCAGGGGTAAATGTTTGTCAGCCCATACACTTAGTGCATGGGCATTACAAGTATACGAGACCCTCTCCTTTCTAATGGGAACATTTTTTTATGAGGCCCTCCTCCACATCTCTTCCAAGGGGAATTGGAGTGCCTCCAAATTTTTGGCAGCCCTTGCATTCACTGCATAGGCCAACACTATGGGAGACTCTCTCCTTTCTAATGGGAATTTGTCGTTACTGTGGCCCTGCTCTATGTGTCTTTAAATTCTTAGTTGTGTTTTTCCTAAAATTGGTCAGCCGTTGGACTCACTGCATGCCCTATAACTGTATAGCAGACTCTCTCCTTTCTAATGGGAACATGTCGTACCTTGTTACTGTGGCCCTGCTCTGTGTGTCTTTAAATTCTTAGTGGGGGTTTTCCTAAAATTGTCAGCCGTTGGACTCACTGCATACCCTATAACTGTATAGCAGACTCTCTCCTTTCTAATGGGAACATGTCGTACCCTGTTACTGTGGCCCTGCTCCGTGTGTCTTTAAATTCTTAGTGGGATTTTTCCTAAAATTGGTCAGCCGTTGGACTCACTGCATACCCTATAACTGTATAGCAGACCCTCTCCTTTCTAATGGGAACATGTCGTATCTTGTTGCTGTGGCCTTGCTCTATGTGTCTTTAAATTCTTAGTGGGGTTTTTCCCAAATTTTGGCAGCCCTTGCAGTCACAGCATGGGCATTACCACTATAGGAGACCCGCTCCTTTATAATGGGAACATTTTTTTTACTGAGACCCTCCTCTATGTCTCTTCAAAGGGATATTGGGTTGCGTCCAAATTTTTGGCAGCCCCTGCAATCACTGCATACGCAATATCAGAATAGGAGACCCACTCTTTAATAATGGGAACAACAAAGCATAGCCGGCTGATGGCTCTCTAACAATAGCTAGGGCCGACTGCTGGCCTTTTAAGAATAGTAAGGGCCGTCTGATGTCCCTATAAAAATAGGCTTTATGACTTTCAGAGTCCCTCCATCATAAATAAAACAGGAAGTGTCTGATGATGTGTCACACACCACATTGCCAGATAAGGTTGTAAAATGTTAAAATGACATTTCCCAGCACTGCCTTGGCCAAGCAGCAACAGGCTGTGCTGAAGATAACATGCTTAATGCTTAGGAGACAAACCGTCCAGCGCTGCAGAGTTATTGAAAGCTGTAACACAGCAGCCTGATCTGTGGCTCTCACTGCTGAACATACAGCCAGGCATGGTTGTGTGTGACAATGGGCGGAACCTGGTGACGGAGAAATGACAGCCGGGGTAGATACGGTTTCCCTCTATGCCAGTCCTTTCATTGAGATAAAGAATATGGCTGTGGTGAAATACAACTCCCACTGAGAAGCTGTTTCAGTTGAAAAACATTGTGCCCACCAGAGGATTTGATTCTGAGGGCTAACCTTTCTCCCCCGCTCAAGAGCCCCATAGCAGCTGCAAAGTTAGCGCTATCATGAACTCTACTGAGGTAGAAGCCAAGGCACAACCGAGGATTCTCTGGTGGGACCGTCCAACCATGCCGAGAAGCAGTGTTGGCTAAGAAAAGTGTGGGGGAAGGTTCCCAGACACTCTATGGCTGATTTTTTACTGAGGAAGAAACACACGCAAACATGGGGAGAACATACAAAGTCCTTGCAGATGTTGTCCTTGCTGGGATTTGATCCCAGGATCCCAGCACTGCAAGTCTTCAGTGCTAACCACTGATCCAATGTACTGCAGTTCACCCTCTAATATCTAACAGGCTGGAGAAACTTGCACCTGCCACTCTATCTTCAGCTCCTTTGTGAGAAAATGTATTTGGGCAGCCACTCAGTCTACCAAATAAAATTCCTGAGAAGGAAATTGGGTATGGCTTCGCTACTGGTACTGGGGGCAGTGCTAATACCATAGCGTCGTACCATAGTTTGCTGGAAATATTCCAGGCTGGTAGGAGGCAAGCAAATTCTCACAGAAATGTACCAGCAGTAATGTTCAGGGACCCGCGCTTGTAGAAGACGGAGAAAACACCGGGAGAAATAGTGACGGCTGGGGACCGAGTATGGACACGAGGCATGAGGCATGTGGTTGTGAAAAGCTTCCGCCTCCATGAGCCTAAAAGGCCACATTTTAAGTGCAAGCAGCTTTACAGGACTTCCTGTGAGAAATGACACGCAGGGTAGATAGGGTTTCCCTCAAAACCAGTCCTTTTACCGAGCTAAATACAACTGTCAGCAAAAAAAGTTGTGGACTGGCTCCGTACCATCCCTGGCCACATTCACCTGTCCACGTGTTTGTGGTTAGGCGGTCCTTCCCAGTAAGTGCACTGGGGAGGGCACGGGTAATGTTGTGGGACCCGTGCTTGTGGAAGGTGGAGGCGACACTGGGAAATATAGTGGCGGCTGGGTACCGAGTATGGACACCCGGCTGCCGCTGGCATGAGGTTGTGAAAAACTTCTGCCTCCACGAGCCTAAAAGGCCACATTTCAAGTGCAAGCAGCTGTCAAAAATTTGGCAGTATAGTATTGCAGCCTGTGGGTGGGTGGGTGGCTGGCTGCATACTTGCGCTTGCATTCCAAGGAATGGGGTAGGGACACCTGAACGCTGCAAAGGGACAAGGACGTGGACGGTGATTGTTGCAAGTCTGCAATGACAGGTGCATGGCGGGAGGCATCTTTGCATGCGCCAAGGATCCCTTATGATGGGTACACTTTTAGTGACCTGGGAGTCAGAGATGCTTCCAGAGATCTTCCCCATGTTGTTCTCATGTCTTTTCAGCACTGTATGCATGTGTCTAATGATGTGTCACACACCACATGGCCAGATAGGTTGTAAAATGTTAAAATGAAATTTCCTGGTGAATGCATTTGTCTTGGTTGAAAGCAATGCAAAAGTGCAAAAACGCATCAAAAACGCTACGTGTGAACATAGCCCAAGGTGTGGAGGAGTTTTTTTGTTTTTGGTTATTTATTTTTCTTTATATACAAGTCATTACCCTGGAAAGGATGTTCCTTAACATATTTCCCAGGAAAATCCATTTTGGTTTTGTTTTTGTATGTTTTATTGTGAGTCCGTAAAAGTGGCGTAATACCTCTGACAACGTTGTTGACAGCTGTGATCTGGGAGTCATAAATGCTTCCAGGGGTCTTCCCCATGCTTTTCCCATGTCATTTGAGCACTGTTCCCATCGATTTGGGCAATTTTTAGGCCCTCTGCAGACCGCCGGGGGGAGCCGCCTGAAAAATGCTCGAGTTTCCCATAGACTTACATTGGGCTCATTGCTCGGGTCGAGCACCCAAATATTCCAATGTGCTGGACCCGAGCATCGAGCACCCAAGCATTTTAGTGCTCGCTCATTACTACTTACCACCAATTTGTTAGGATCTCGACAGGGATGACACCGGGGAGATCACACGCTATCTCACCGTGCCATCACGCTATCAGTTATTTCATCCGGTATCGCGAGCCCACGATCTAGACTACTCACTCCTTAGGTATCGGCAAGCGACCAGTGAGCGTATGGCTTCACACCTCTGGGTTCCAAAGCCTGAAATACGTGTTTACTCCCTCCGTACGGTCACTGTCAGCTTCACGATAGCCCGATTATTAATATTCTCTGCCACCACCGGCCGAGTTTGAATATAATACAGGCCTGGCCGGACGCCTGCGTTTTGGTAGCGAATATGGCTTCGGGGGAGGGAACGATTACAGAACAAAAGAAACAGAACTATTACATTTTATATTTAATCCAAAAGGGAGGCAGTGTTTAGGAAAAATATATACAAGGATGTTACAAAGGAGACATTAAAATCTATAAGCAGTTACACTAATAAAACAGGATAAACGGAGGAACGTACATTATAAAGACCGCTGTGACGATTCAATATAGATGGAGGGGAGACGCTCCGTTTACTGTTATCGAACAGGATCCTCCGCTATGATAGACATATACTCCCGGGCAAAGAACACGGCTCCAGCCTCAACAAACTATTTTATGCTGAAGGGAGAGACCCCCCTGTGATGACATCACAGGGGCTGAGCTTCACCCTTCAGATTTGTATTGATATATATGACATAACCGTGTACACGCTCTATAGATGATATATATGACATCACAGTGTATACACTCTATAGATGATATATATGACATCACAGTGTATACACTCTATAGATGATATATATGACATCACAGTGTATACACTCTATAGATGATATATATGACATCACAGTGTATACACTCTATAGATAATATATATGACATCACAGTGTATACGCTCTATAGATGATATATATGACATCACGGTGTATACGCTCTATAGATGATATATATGACATCACAGTGTATACGCTCTATAGATGATATATATGACATCACAGTGTATACGCTCTATAGATGATATATATGACATCACAGTGTATACACTCTATAGATGATATATATGACATCACAGTGTATACTCTCTATAGATGATATATATGACATCACAGTGTATACACTCTATAGATGATATATATGACATCACAGCGTATACACTCTATAGATGATATATATGACATCACAGTGTATACGCTCTATAGATGATATATATGACATCACAGTATATACACTCTATAGATGATATATATGACATCACAGTGTATACACTCTATAGATGATATATATGACATCACAGTGTATACGCTCTATAGATGATATATATGACATCACAGTGTATACTCTCTATAGATGATATATATGACATCACAGTGTATACACTCTATAGATGATATATATGACATCACAGTGTATACGCTCTATAGATGATATATATGACATCACAGTGTATACTCTCTATAGATGATATATATGACATCACAGTGTATACACTCTATAGATGATATATATGACATCACAGTGTATACGCTCTATAGATGATATAGATGACATCACAGTGTATACACTCTATAGATGATATATATGACATCACAGTGTATACGCTCTATAGATGATATATATGACATCACAGTGTATACGCTCTATAGATGATATATATGACATCACAGTGTATACGCTCTATAGATGATATATATGACATCACAGTGTATACGCTCTATAGATGATATATATGACATCACAGTGTATACACTCTATAGATGATATATGTGACATCACAGTGTATACACTCTATAGATGATATATGTGACATCACAGTGTATACACTCTATAGATGATATATATGACATCACAGTGTATACACTCTATAGATGATATATGTGACATCACAGTGTATACGCTCTATAGATGATATATATGACATCACAGTGTATACACTCTATAGATGATATATATGACATCACGGTGTATACGCTCTATAGATGATATATATGACATCACAGTGTATACTCTCTATAGATGATATATATGACATCACAGTGTATACAATCTATAGATGATATATGTGACATCACAGTGTATACACTCTATAGATGATATATATGACATCACAGTGTATACTCTCTATAGATGATATATATGACATCACAGTGTATACTCTCTATAGATGATATATATGACATCACAGTGTATACTCTCTATAGATGATATATATGACATCACAGTGTATACACTCTATAGATGATATATATGACATCACAGTGTATACTCTCTATAGATGATATATATGACATCACAGTGTATACTCTCTATAGATGATATATATGACATCACAGTGTATACAATCTATAGATGATATATGTGACATCACAGTGTATACACTCTATAGATGATATATATGACATCACAGTGTATACTCTCTATAGATGATATATATGACATCACAGTGTATACTCTCTATAGATGATATATATGACATCACAGTGTATACTCTCTATAGATGATATATATGACATCACAGTGTATACACTCTATAGATGATATATATGACATCACAGTGTATACTCTCTATAGATGATATATATGACATCACAGTGTATACACTCTATAGATGATATATATGACATCACAGTGTATACGCTCTATAGATGATATATATGACATCACAGTGTATACTCTCTATAGATGATATATATGACATCACAGTGTATACACTCTATAGATGATATATATGACATCACAGTGTATACTCTCTATAGATGATATATATGACATCACAGTGTATACTCTCTATAGATGATATATATGACATCACAGTGTATACACTCTATAGATGATATATATGACATCACAGTGTATACTCTCTATAGATGATATATATGACATCACAGTGTATACACTCTATAGATGATATATATGACATCACAGTGTATACACTCTATAGATGATATATATGACATCACAGTGTATACACTCTATAGATGATATATGTGACATCACAGTGTATACACTCTATAGATGATATATGTGACATCACAGTGTATATACTCTATAGATGATATATGTGACATCACAGTGTATACACTCTATAGATGATATATATGACATCACAGTGTATACTCTCTATAGATGATATATATGACATCACAGTGTATACACTCTATAGATGATATATATGACATCACAGTGTATACGCTCTATAGATGATATATGTGACATCACAGTGTATACTCTCTATAGATGATATATATGACATCACAGTGTATACTCTCTATAGATGATATATATGACATCACAGTGTATACACTCTATAGATGATATATATGACATCACAGTGTATACGCTCTATAGATGATATATATGACATCACAGTGTATACGCTCTATAGATGATATATATGACATCACAGTGTATACTCTCTATAGATGATATATATGACATCACAGTGTATACTCTCTATAGATGATATATATGACATCACAGTGTATACACTCTATAGATGATATATGTGACATCATAGTGTATACACTCTATAGATGATATATATGACATCACAGTGTATACACTCTATAGATGATATATATGACATCACAGTGTATACACTCTATAGATGATATATATGACATCACAGTGTATACGCTCTATAGATGATATATATGACATCACAGTGTATACACTCTATAGATGATATATGTGACATCACAGTGTATACACTCTATAGATGATATATGTGACATCACAGTGTATACACTCTATAGATGATATATATGACATCACAGTGTATACTCTCTATAGATGATATATATGACATCACAGTGTATACACTCTATAGATGATATATGTGACATCACAGTGTATACACTCTATAGATGATATATATGACATCACAGTGTATACGCTCTATAGATGATATATATGACATCACAGTGTATACACTCTATAGATGATATATATGACATCACAGTGTATACGCTCTATAGATGATATATGTGACATCACAGTGTATACACTCTATAGATGATATATATGACATCACAGTGTATACGCTCTATAGATGATATATGTGACATCACAGTGTATACACTCTATAGATGATATATGTGACATCACAGTGTATACACTCTATAGATGATATATATGACATCACAGTGTATACGCTCTATAGATGATATATATGACATCACAGTGTATACACTCTATAGATGATATATATGACATCACAGTGTATACGCTCTATAGATGATATATGTGACATCACAGTGTATACACTCTATAGATGATATATATGACATCACAGTGTATACTCTCTATAGATGATATATATGACATCACAGTGTATACACTCTATAGATGATATATATGACATCACAGTGTATACGCTCTATAGATGATATATATGACATCACAGTGTATACTCTCTATAGACGATATATATGACATCACGGTGTATACACTCTATAGATGATATATATGACATCACAGTGTATACGCTCTATAGATGATATATATGACATCACAGTGTATACACTCTATAGATGATATATATGACATCACAGTGTATACACTCTATAGATGATATATATGACATCACAGTGTATACGCTCTATAGATGATATATATGACATCACAGTGTATACTCTCTATAGATGATATATATGACATCACAGTGTATACTCTCTATAGATGATATATATGACATCACAGTGTATACGCTCTATAGATGATATATATGACATCACAGTGTATACTCTCTATAGATGATATATATGACATCACAGTGTATACTCTCTATAGATGATATATATGACATCACAGTGTATACACTCTATAGATGATATATATGACATCACAGTGTATACACTCTATAGATGATATATATGACATCACAGTGTATACACTCTATAGATGATATATATGACATCACAGTATATACTCTCTATAGATGATATATATGACATCACAGTGTATACACTCTATAGATGATATATATGACATCACAGTATATACGCTCTATAGATGATATATATGACATCACAGTGTATACGCTCTATAGATGATATATATGACATCACAGTGTATACACTCTATAGATGATATATATGACATCACAGTGTATACTCTCTATAGATGATATATATGACATCACAGTGTATACGCTCTATAGATGATATATATGACATCACAGTGTATACTCTCTATAGATGATATATATGACATCACAGTGTATACTCTCTATAGATGATATATATGACATCACAGTGTATACGCTCTATAGATGATATATATGACATCACAGTGTATACACTCTATAGATGATATATGTGACAGCACAGTGTATACGCTCTATAGATGATATATATGATATCACAGTGTATACTCTCTATAGATGATATATATGACATCACAGTGTATACGCTCTATAGATGATATATATGACATCACAGTGTATACGCTCTATAGATGATATATATGACATCACAGTGTATACACTCTATAGATGATATATATGACATCACAGTGTATACGCTCTATAGATGATATATATGATATCACAGTGTATACGCTCTATAGATGATATATATGACATCACAGTGTATACGCTCTATAGATGATATATATGATATCACAGTGTATACTCTCTATAGATGATATATATGACATCACAGTGTATACGCTCTATAGATGATATATATGACATCACAGTGTATACGCTCTATAGATGATATATATGATATCACAGTGTATACTCTCTATAGATGATATATATGACATCACAGTGTATACGCTCTATAGATGATATATATGACATCACAGTGTATACACTCTATAGATGATATATATGACATCACAGTGTATACGCTCTATAGATGATATATATGACATCACAGTGTATACACTCTATAGATGATATATGTGACAGCACAGTGTATACACTCTATAGATGATATATATGACATCACAGTGTATACGCTCTATAGATGATATATATGACATCACAGTGTATACGCTCTATAGATGATATATATGACATCACAGTGTATACACTCTATAGATGATATATATGACATCACAGTGTATACACTCTATAGATGATATATGTGACAGCACAGTGTATACGCTCTATAGATGATATATATGACATCACAGTGTATACGCTCTATAGATGATATATATGACATCACAGTGTATACGCTCTATAGATGATATATATGACATCACAGTGTATACGCTCTATAGATGATATATATGACATCACAGTGTATACACTCTATAGATGATATATGTGACAGCACAGTGTATACACTCTATAGATGATATATATGACATCACAGTGTATACGCTCTATAGATGATATATATGACATCACAGTGTATACGCTCTATAGATGATATATATGACATCACAGTGTATACACTCTATAGATGATATATGTGACAGCACAGTGTATACGCTCTATAGATGATATATATGACATCACAGTGTATACGCTCTATAGATGATATATATGACATCACAGTGTATACGCTCTATAGATGATATATATGACATCACAGTGTATACACTCTATAGATGATATATATGACATCACAGTGTATACGCTCTATAGATGATATATATGACATCACAGTGTATACGCTCTATAGATGATATATATGACATCACAGTGTATACACTCTATAGATGATATATATGACATCACAGTGTATACGCTCTATAGATGATATATATGACATCACAGTGTATACACTCTATAGATGATATATGTGACAGCACAGTGTATACACTCTATAGATGATATATATGACATCACGGTGTATACGCTCTATAGATGATATATATGACATCACAGTGTATACACTCTATAGATGATATATATGACATCACAGTGTATACACTCTATAGATGATATATATGACATCACGGTGTATACGCTCTATAGATGATATATATGACATCACAGTGTATACTCTCTATAGATGATATATATGACATCACAGTGTATACAATCTATAGATGATATATGTGACATCACAGTGTATACACTCTATAGATGATATATATGACATCACAGTGTATACTCTCTATAGATGATATATATGACATCACAGTGTATACACTCTATAGATGATATATGTGACATCACAGTGTATACACTCTATATATGATATATATGACATCACAGTGTATACACTCTATAGATGATATATGTGACATCACAGTGTATACACTCTATAGATGATATATGTGACATCACAGTGTATACTCTCTATAGATGATATATATGACATCACAGTGTATACACTCTATAGATGATATATGTGACATCACAGTGTATACACTCTATAGATGATATATGTGACATCACAGTGTATACACTCTATAGATGATATATGTGACATCACAGTGTATACTCTCTATAGATGATATATATGACATCACAGTGTATACTCTCTATAGATGATATATATGACATCACAGTGTATACACTCTATAGATGATATATGTGACATCACAGTGTATACTCTCTATAGATGATATATATGACATCACAGTGTATACTCTCTATAGATGATATATATGACATCACAGTGTATACACTCTATAGATGATATATGTGACATCACAGTGTATACACTCTATAGATGATATATGTGACATCACAGTGTATACACTCTATAGATGATATATATGACATCACAGTGTATACTCTCTATAGATGATATATATGACATCACAGTGTATACACTCTATAGATGATATATATGACATCACAGTGTATACACTCTATAGATGATATATATGACATCACAGTGTATACACTCTATAGATGATATATATGACATCACAGTGTATACGCTCTATAGATGATATATATGACATCACAGTGTATACGCTCTATAGATGATATATATGACATCACAGTGTATACTCTCTATAGATGATATATGTGACATCACAGTGTATACACTCTATAGATGATATTTATGACATCACAGTGTATACACTCTATAGATGATATATATGACATCACAGTGTATACGCTCTATAGATGATATATATGACATCACAGTGTATACTCTCTATAGATGATATATATGACATCACAGTGTATACACTCTATAGATGATATATATGACATCACAGTGTATACTCTCTATAGATGATATATATGACATCACAGTGTATACACTCTATAGATGATATATATGACATCACAGTGTATACGCTCTATAGATGATATATATGACATCACAGTGTATACACTCTATAGATGATATATATGACATCACAGTGTATACGCTCTATAGATGATATATATGACATCACAGTGTATACACTCTATAGATGATATATATGACATCACAGTGTATACGCTCTATAGATGATATATATGACATCACAGTGTATACACTCTATAGATGATATATATGACATCACAGTGTATACGCTCTATAGATGATATATATGACATCACAGTGTATACGCTCTATAGATGATATATATGACATCACAGTGTATACGCTCTATAGATGATATATATGACATCACAGTGTATACACTCTATAGATGATATATATGACATCACAGTGTATACACTCTATAGATGATATATGTGACATCACAGTGTATACACTCTATAGATGATATATATGACATCACAGTGTATACACTCTATAGATGATATATATGACATCACAGTGTATACGCTCTATAGATGATATATATGACATCACAGTGTATACTCTCTATAGATGATATATATGACATCACAGTGTATACGCTCTATAGATGATATATATGACATCACAGTGTATACGCTCTATAGATGATATATATGACATCACAGTGTATACGCTCTATAGATGATATATATGACATCACAGTGTATACTCTCTATAGATGATATATATGACATCACAGTGTATACGCTCTATAGATGATATATATGACATCAGTGTATACTCTCTATAGATGATATATATGACATCACGGTGTATACACTCTATAGATGATATATATGACATCATAGTGTATACGCTCTATAGATGATATATATGACATCACAGTGTATACACTCTATAGATGATATATATGACATCACGGTGTATACGCTCTATAGATGATATATGTGACATCACAGTGTATACGCTCTATAGATGATATATATGACATCACGGTGTAAACGCTCTATAGATGATATATATGACATCACGGTGTATACGCTCTATAGATATATATGACATCACAGTGTATACGCTCTATAGATGATATATATGACATCACGGTGTAAACGCTCTACAGATGATATATATGACATCACGGTGTATACGCTCTATAGATATATATGACATCACAGTGTATACACTCTATAGATGATATATATGACATCACAGTATATACGCTCTATAGATGATATATATGACATCACAGTGTATACGCTCTATAGATGATATATGTGACATCACAGTGTATGCGCTCTCTAGATGATATATATGACATCACAGTGTATACGCTCTATAGATATATATGACATCACAGTGTATACACTCTATAGATGATATATATGACATCAGTGTATACTCTCTATAGATGATATATATGACATCACGGTGTATACGCTCTATAGATGATATATATGACATCACGGTGTATACGCTCTATAGATGATATATGTGACATCACAGTGTATACACTCTATAGATGATATATATGACATCACGGTGTAAACGCTCTATAGATGATATATATGACATCACGGTGTATACGCTCTATAGATGATATATGTGACATCACAGTGTATGCGCTCTCTAGATGATATATATGACATCACAGTGTATACACTCTATAGATGATATATATGACATCACAGTGTATACGCTCTATAGATGATATATATGACATCACAGTGTATACACTCTATAGATGATATATATGACATCACAGTGTATACACTCTATAGATGATATATATGACATCACGGTGTATACGCTCTATAGATGATATATGTGACATCACAGTGTATACGCTCTATAGATGATATATATGACATCACAGTGTATACTCTCTATAGATGATATATATGACATCACAGTGTATACGCTCTATAGATGATATATATGACATCAAAGTGTATACGCTCTATAGATGATATATATGACATCACAGTGTATACGCTCTATAGTTGATATATATGACATCACAGTGTATACACTCTATAGATGATATATATGACATCACAGTGTATACGCTCTATAGATGATATATATGACATCACAGTGTATACGCTCTATAGATGATATATATGACATCACAGTGTATACTCTCTATAGATGATATATATGACATCACAGTGTATACGCTCTATAGATTATATATATGACATCACAGTGTATACGCTCTATAGATTATATATATGACATCACAGTGTATACGCTCTATAGATGATATATATGACATCACGGTGTATACGCTCTATAGATTATATATATGACATCACAGTGTATACGCTCTATAGATGATATATATGACATCACAGTGTATACTCTCTATAGATTATATATATGACATCACAGTGTATACGCTCTATAGATGATATATATGACATCACAGTGTATACGCTCTATAGATTATATATATGACATCACAGTGTATACGCTCTATAGATGATATATATGACATCACAGTGTATACGCTCTATAGATGATTTATATGACATCACAGTGTATACACTCTATAGATGATATATATGACATCACAGTGTATACACTCTATAGATGATATATATGACATCACAGTGTATACGCTCTATAGATGATATATGACATCACAGTGTATACGCTCTATAGATGATATATATGACATCACAGTGTATACGCTCTATAGATGATATATATGACATCACAGTGTATACACTCTATAGATGATATATATGACATCACAGTGTATACACTCTATATATGATATATATGACATCACAGTGTATACACTCTATAGATGATATATATGACATCACAGTGTATACGCTCTATAGATGATATATGACATCACAGTGTATACGCTCTATAGATGATATATATGACATCACAGTGTATACGCTCTATAGATGATATATATGACATCACAGTGTATACACTCTATAGATGATATATATGACATCACAGTGTATACGCTCTATAGATGATATATATGACATCAGTGTATACACTCTATAGATGATATATATGACATCAGAGTATACACTCTATAGATGATATATATGACATCACAGTGTATACACTCTATAGATGATATATATGACATCACAGTGTATACACTCTATAGATGATATATATGACATCACAGTGTATACACTCTATAGATGATATATATGACATCACAGTGTATACGCTCTATAGATGATATATATGACATCACAGTGTATACACTCTATAGATGATATATATGACATCACAGTGTATACACTCTATAGATGATATATATGACATCACAGTGTATACACTCTATAGATGATATATATGACATCACAGTGTATACACTCTATAGATGATATATATGACATCACAGTGTATACTCTCTATAGATGATATATATGACATCACAGTGTATACACTCTATAGATGATATATATGACATCACAGTGTATACACTCTATAGATGATATATATGACATCACAGTGTATACACTCTATAGATGATATATATGACATCACAGTGTATACACTCTATAGATGATATATATGACATCACAGTGTATACACTCTATAGATGATATATATGACATCACAGTGTATACGCTCTATAGATGATATATATGACATCACAGTGTATACACTCTATAGATGATATATATGACATCACAGTGTATACGCTCTATAGATGATATATATGACATCACAGTGTATATGCTCTATAGATGATATATATGACATCACAGTATATACACTCTATAGATGATATATATGACATCACAGTGTATACGCTCTATAGATGATATATATGACATCACAGTGTATACACTCTATAGATGATATATATGACATCACAGTGTATACGCTCTATAGATGATATATATGACATCACAGTGTATACACTCTATAGATGATATATATGACATCACAGTGTATACTCTCTATAGATGATATATATGACATCACAGTGTATACAGTCTATAGATGATATATATGACATCACAGTGTATACGCTCTATAGATGATATATATGACATCACAGTGTATACACTCTATAGATGATATATATGACATCACAGTGTATACACTCTATAGATGATATATATGACATCACAGTATATACTCTCTATAGATGATATATATGACATCACAGTGTATACTCTCTATAGATGATATATATGACATCACAGTGTATACAGTCTATAGATGATATATATGACATCACAGTGTATACAGTCTATAGATGATATATATGACATCACAGTGTATACACTCTATAGATGATATATATGACATCACAGTGTATACTCTCTATAGATGATATATATGACATCACAGTGTATACTCTCTATAGATGATATATATGACATCACAGTGTATACAGTCTATAGATGATATATATGACATCACAGTGTATACACTCTATAGATGATATATATGACATCACAGTGTATACAGTCTATAGATGATATATATGACATCACAGTGTATACACTCTATAGATGATATATATGACATCACAGTGTATACAGTCTATAGATGATATATATGACATCACAGTGTATACAGTCTATAGATGATATATATGACATCACAGTGTATACACTCTATAGATGATATATATGACATCACAGTGTATACTCTCTATAGATGATATATATGACATCACAGTGTATACGCTCTATAGATGATATATATGACATCACAGTGTATACGCTCTATAGATGATATATATGACATCACAGTGTATACACTCTATAGATGATATATATGACATCACAGTATATACTCTCTATAGATGATATATATGACATCACAGTGTATACTCTCTATAGATGATATATATGACATCACGGTGTATACTCTCTATAGATGATATATATGACATCACAGTGTATACACTCTATATATGATATATATGACATCACAGTGTATACACTCTATAGATGATATATATGACATCACAGTGTATACACTCTATAGATGATATATATGACATCACAGTGTATACTCTCTATAGATGATATATATGACATCACAGTGTATACGCTCTATAGATGATATATATGACATCACAGTGTATACGCTCTATAGATGATATATATGACATCACAGTGTATACGCTCTATAGATGATATATATGACATCACGGTGTATACTCTCTATAGATGATATATATGACATCACAGTATATACACTCTATAGATGATATATATGACATCACAGTGTATACACTCTATAGATGATATATATGACATCACAGTGTATACACTCTATAGATGATATATATGACATCACAGTGTATACACTCTATAGATGATATATATGACATCACAGTGTATATGCTCTATAGATGATATATATGACATCACAGTGTATACGCTCTATAGATGATATATATGACATCACAGTGTATACACTCTATAGATGATATATATGACATCACAGTGTATACTCTCTATAGATGATATATATGACATCACAGTGTATGCACTTTATAGATGATATATATGACATCACAGTGTATACGCTCTATAGATGATATATATGACATCACAGTGTATACACTCTATAGATGATATATATGACATCACAGTGTATACTCTCTATAGATGATATATATGACATCACAGTGTATACGCTCTATAGATGATATATATGACATCACAGTGTATACGCTCTATAGATGATATATATGACATCACAGTGTATACACTCTATAGATGATATATATGACATCACAGTGTATACGCTCTATAGATGATATATATGACATCACAGTGTATACACTCTATAGATGATATATATGACATCACTGTGTATACGCTCTATAGATGATATATATGACATCACAGTGTATACTCTCTATAGATGATATATATGACATCACGGTGTATACTCTCTATAGATGATATATATGACATCACAGTGTATACAGTCTATAGATGATATATATGACATCACAGTGTATACTCTCTATAGATGATATATATGACATCACAGTGTATACGCTCTATAGATGATATATATGACATCACAGTGTATACTCTCTATAGATGATATATATGACATCACGGTGTATACACTCTATAGATGATATATATGACATCACAGTGTATACACTCTATAGATGATATATATGACATCACTGTGTATACTCTCTATAGATGATATATATGACATCACAGTGTATACACTCTATAGATGATATATATGACATCACAGTGTATACACTCTATAGATGATATATATGACATCACTGTGTATACTCTCTATAGATGATATATATGACATCACAGTGTATACGCTCTATAGATGATATATATGACATCACGGTGTATACTCTCTATAGATGATATATATGACATCACAGTGTATACAATCTATAGATGATATATATGACATCACAGTGTATACACTCTATAGATGATATATATGACATCACAGTGTAAACTCTCTATAGATGATATATATGACATCACAGTGTATACAGTCTATAGATGATATATATGACATCACAGTGTATACAGTCTATAGATGATATATATGACATCACAGTGTATACACTCTATAGATGATATATATGACATCACAGTGTATACTCTCTATAGATGATATATATGACATCACAGTGTATACAGTCTATAGATGATATATATGACATCACAGTGTATACAGTCTATAGATGATATATATGACATCACGGTGTATACACTCTATAGATGATATATATGACATCACAGTGTATACACTCTATAGATGATATATATGACATCACAGTGTATACAGTCTATAGATGATATATATGACATCACGGTGTATACTCTCTATAGATGATATATATGACATCACAGTGTATACTCTCTATAGATGATATATATGACATCACAGTGTATACGCTCTATGGATGATATATATGACATCACAGTGTATACAGTCTATAGATGATATATATGACATCACAGTGTATACGCTCTATAGATGATATATATGACATCACAGTGTATACACTCTATAGATGATATATATGACATCACAGTGTATACGCTCTATAGATGATATATATGACATCACAGTGTATACTCTCTATAGATGATATATATGACATCACAGTGTATACACTCTATAGATGATATATATGACATCACAGTGTATACGCTCTATAGATGATATATGTGACATCACAGTGTATACACTCTATAGATGATATATATGACATCACAGTGTATACGCTCTATAGATGATATATATGACATCACAGTGTATACAGTCTATAGATGATATATATGACATCACAGTGTATACACTCTATAGATGATATATATGACATCACAGTGTATACACTCTATAGATGATATATATGACATCACAGTGTATACTCTCTATAGATGATATATATGACATCACAGTGTATACTCTCTATAGATGATATATATGACATCACAGTGTATACGCTCTATAGATTATATATATGACATCACAGTGTATACTCTCTATAGATGATATATATGACATCACAGTGTATACACTCTATAGATGATATATATGACATCACAGTGTATACACTCTATAGATGATATATATGACATCACAGTGTATACACTCTATAGATGATATATATGACATCACAGTGTATACGCTCTATAGATGATATATATGACATCACAGTGTATACGCTCTATAGATGATATATATGACATCACAGTGTATACAATCTATAGATGATATATATGACATCACAGTGTATACGCTCTATAGATGATATATATGACATCACGGTGTATACTCTCTATAGATGATATATATGACATCACAGTGTATACGCTCTATAGATGATATATATGACATCACAGTGTATACGCTCTATAGATGATATATATGACATCACAGTGTATACACTCTATAGATGATATATATGACATCACAGTGTATACGCTTTATAGATGATATATATGACATCACAGTGTATACGCTCTATAGATGATATATATGACATCACAGTGTATACGCTCTATAGATGATATATATGACATCACAGTGTATACACTCTATAGATGATATATATGACATCACAGTGTATACGCTCTATAGATAATATATATGACATCACAGTGTATACACTCTATAGATGATATATATGACATCACAGTGTATACGCTCTATAGATGATATATATGACATCACAGTGTATACGCTTTATAGATGATATATATGACATCAGTGTATACGCTCTATAGATGATATATATGACATCACAGTGTATACGCTCTATAGATGATATATATGACATCACAGTGTATACGCTCTATAGATGATATATATGACATCACAGTGTATACACTCTATAGATGATATATATGACATCACAGTGTATACGCTCTATAGATGATATATATGACATCACAGTGTATACACTCTATAGATGATATATATGACATCACAGTGTATACGCTCTATAGATGATATATATGACATCACAGTGTATACACTCTATAGATGATATATATGACATCACAGTGTATACTCTCTATAGATGATATATATGACATCACAGTGTATACACTCTATAGATGATATATATGACATCACAGTGTATACTCTCTATAGATGATATATATGACATCACAGTGTATACTCTCTATAGATGATATATATGACATCACAGTGTATACTCTCTATAGATGATATATATGACATCACTGTGTATACGCTCTATAGATGATATATATGACATCACAGTGTATACACTCTATAGATGATATATATGACATCACAGTGTATACTCTCTATAGATGATATATATGACATCACAGTGTATACGCTCTATAGATGATATATATGACATCAGTGTATACACTCTATAGATGATATATATGACATCAGTGTATACGCTCTATAGATGATATATATGACATCACAGTGTATACGCTCTATAGATGATATATATGACATCACAGTGTATACACTCTATAGATGATATATATGACATCACAGTGTATACGCTCTATAGATGATATATATGACATCACAGTGTATACACTCTATAGATGATATATATGACATCACAGTGTATACTCTCTATAGATGATATATATGACATCACAGTGTATACACTCTATAGATGATATATATGACATCACAGTGTATACACTCTATAGATGATATATATGACATCACAGTGTATACACTCTATAGATGATATATATGACATCAGTGTATACACTCTATAGATGATATATATGACATCACAGTGTATACACTCTATAGATGATATATATGACATCACGGTGTATACACTCTATAGATGATATATATGACATCACAGTGTATACACTCTATAGATGATATATATGACATCACAGTGTATACGCTCTATAGATGATATATATGACATCAGTGTATACACTCTATAGATGATATATATGACATCAGTGTATACGCTCTATAGATGATATATATGACATCACAGTGTATACACTCTATAGATGATATATATGACATCACAGTGTATACGCTCTATAGATGATATATATGACATCACAGTGTATACACTCTATAGATGATATATATGACATCACAGTGTATACACTCTATAGATGATATATATGACATCAGTGTATACGCTCTATAGATGATATATATGACATCACAGTGTATACGCTCTATAGATGATATATATGACATCACAGTGTATACACTCTATAGATGATATATATGACATCAGTGTATACACTCTATAGATGATATATATGACATCAGTGTATACTCTCTATAGATGATATATATGACATCACAGTGTATACGCTCTATAGATGATATATATGACATCACAGTGTATACTCTCTATAGATGATATATATGACATCACAGTGTATACGCTCTATAGATGATATATATGACATCACAGTGTATACACTCTATAGATGATATATATGACATCACAGTGTATACTCTCTATAGATGATATATATGACATCACAGTGTATACACTCTATAGATGATATATATGACATCACAGTGTATACACTCTATAGATGATATATATGACATCAGTGTATACACTCTATAGATGATATATATGACATCACAGTGTATACACTCTATAGATGATATATATGACATCACGGTGTATACACTCTATAGATGATATATATGACATCACAGTGTATACACTCTATAGATGATATATATGACATCACAGTGTATACGCTCTATAGATGATATATATGACATCAGTGTATACGCTCTATAGATGATATATATGACATCAGTGTATACACTCTATAGATGATATATATGACATCACAGTGTATACACTCTATAGATGATATATATGACATCACAGTGTATACGCTCTATAGATGATATATGTGACATCACAGTGTATACGCTCTATAGATGATATATATGACATCACAGTATATACACTCTATAGATGATATATATGACATCACAGTGTATACGCTCTATAGATGATATATATGACATCACAGTGTATACACTCTATAGATGATATATATGACATCAGTGTATACACTCTATAGATGATATATATGACATCACAGTGTATACTCTCTATAGATGATATATATGACATCACAGTGTATACTCTCTATAGATGATATATATGACATCAGTGTATACGCTCTATAGATGATATATATGACATCAGTGTATACACTCTATAGATGATATATATGACATCACAGTGTATACTCTCTATAGATGATATATATGACATCACAGTGTATACTCTCTATAGATGATATATATGACATCACAGTGTATACTCTCTATAGATGATATATATGACATCAGTGTATACACTCTATAGATGATATATATGACATCACAGTATATACACTCTATAGATGATATATATGACATCACAGTGTATACACTCTATAGATGATATATATGACATCACAGTGTATACGCTCTATAGATGATATATATGACATCACAGTGTATACTCTCTATAGATGATATATATGACATCACAGTGTATACACTCTATAGACGATATATATGACATCACAGTGTATACGCTCTATAGATGATATATATGACATCATAGTGTATACACTCTATAGATGATATATATGACATCACAGTGTATACACTCTATAGATGATATATAAGACATCACAGTGTATACACTCTATAGATGATATATATGACATCACAGTGTATACACTCTATAGATGATATATATTACATCACAGTGTATACGCTCTATAGATGATATATAAGACATCACAGTGTATACACTCTATAGATGATATATATGACATCACAGTGTATACTCTCTATAGATGATATATATGACATCACAGTGTATACTCTCTATAGATGATATATATGACATCACAGTGTATACACTCTATAGATGATATATATGACATCACAGTGTATACTCTCTATAGATGATATATATGACATCACAGTGTATACGCTCTATAGATGATATATATTACATCACAGTGTATACGCTCTATAGATGATATATAAGACATCACAGTGTATACACTCTATAGATGATATATATGACATCACAGTGTATACTCTCTATAGATGATATATATGACATCACAGTGTATACACTCTATAGATGATATATATGACATCACAGTGTATACACTCTATAGATGATATATATGACATCACAGTGTATACACTCTATAGATGATATATAAGACATCACAGTGTATACACTCTATAGATGATATATATGACATCACAGTGTATACACTCTATAGATGATATATATTACATCACAGTGTATACGCTCTATAGATGATATATAAGACATCACAGTGTATACACTCTATAGATGATATATATGACATCACAGTGTATACTCTCTATAGATGATATATATGACATCACAGTGTATACTCTCTATAGATGATATATATGACATCACAGTGTATACACTCTATAGATGATATATATGACATCACAGTGTATACTCTCTATAGATGATATATATGACATCACAGTGTATACGCTCTATAGATGATATATATTACATCACAGTGTATACGCTCTATAGATGATATATAAGACATCACAGTGTATACACTCTATAGATGATATATATGACATCACAGTGTATACTCTCTATAGATGATATATATGACATCACAGTGTATACACTCTATAGATGATATATATGACATCACAGTGTATACACTCTATAGATGATATATATGACATCACAGTATATACGCTCTATAGATGATATATATGACATCACAGTGTATACACTCTATAGATGATATATAAGACATCACAGTGTATACACTCTATAGATGATATATATGACATCACAGTGTATACTCTCTATAGATGATATATATGACATCACAGTGTATACACTCTATAGATGATATATATGACATCACAGTGTATACTCTCTATAGATGATATATATGACATCACAGTGTATACGCTCTATAGATGATATATATTACATCACAGTGTATACGCTCTATAGATGATATATAAGACATCACAGTGTATACACTCTATAGATGATATATATGACATCACAGTGTATACACTCTATAGATGATATATATGACATCACAGTGTATACACTGTATAGATGATATATATGACATCACAGTGTATACACTCTATAGATGATATATATGACATCACAGTATATACGCTCTATAGATGATATATATGACATCATAGTGTATACGCTCTATAGATGATATATATGACATCACAGTGTATACGCTCTATAGATGATATATATGACATCACAGTGTATACACTCTATAGATGATATATATGACATCACAGTGTATACGCTCTATAGATGATATATATGACATCACAGTGTATACGCTCTATAGATGATATATATGACATCACAGTGTATACGCTCTATAGATGATATATATGACATCACAGTGTATACACTCTATAGATGATATATATGACATCACAGTGTATACGCTCTATAGATGATATATATGACATCACAGTGTATACACTCTATAGATGATATATATGACATCACAGTGTATACACTCTATAGATGATATATATGACATCACAGTGTATACTCTCTATAGATGATATATATGACATCACAGTGTATACGCTCTATAGATGATATATATGACATCATAGTGTATACGCTCTATAGATGATATATATGACATCACAGTGTATACGCTCTATAGATGATATATATGACATCACAGTGTATACACTCTATAGATGATATATATGACATCACAGTGTATACTCTCTATAGACGATATATATGACATCACAGTATATACACTCTATAGATGATATATATGACATCACAGTGTATACGCTCTATAGATGATATATATGACATCACAGTGTATACACTCTATAGATGATATATATGACATCACAGTGTATACGCTCTATAGATGATATATATGACATCACAGTGTATACACTCTATAGATGATATATATGACATCAAGTGTATACACTCTATAGATGATATATATGACATCACAGTGTATACACTCTATAGATGATATATATGACATCACAGTGTATACGCTCTATAGATGATATATATGACATCACAGTATATACACTCTATAGATGATATATATGACATCACAGTGTATACGCTCTATAGATGATATATATGACATCACAGTGTATACACTCTATAGATGATATATATGACATCACAGTGTATATGCTCTATAGATGATATATATGACATCACAGTATATACACTCTATAGATGATATATATGACATCACAGCGTATACACTCTATAGATGATATATATGACATCACAGTATATACACTCTATAGATGATATATATGACATCACAGCATATACACTCTATAGATGATATATATGACATCACAGTGTATACACTCTATAGATGATATATATGACATCACAGTATATACACTCTATAGATGATATATATGACATCACAGTGTATACACTCTATAGATGATATATATGACATCACAGTATATACACTCTATAGATGATATATATGACATCACAGTATATACACTCTATAGATGATATATATGACATCACAGCGTATACACTCTATAGATGATATATATGACATCACAGTATATACACTCTATAGATGATATATATGACATCACAGTATATACACTCTATAGATGATATATATGACATCACAGTATATACACTCTATAGATGATATATATGACATCACAGTGTATACACTCTATAGATGATATATATGACATCACAGTATATACACTCTATAGATGATATATATGACATCACAGTGTATACACTCTATAGATGATATATATGACATCACAGTATATACACTCTATAGATGATATATATGACATCACAGTGTATACACTCTATAGATGATATATATGACATCACAGTGTATACGCTCTATAGATGATATATATGACATCACAGTATATACACTCTATAGATGATATATATGACATCACAGTGTATACGCTCTATAGATGATATATATGACATCACAGTGTATACGCTCTATAGATGATATATATGACATCACAGTATATACGCTCTATAGATGATATATATGACATCACAGTGTATATGCTCTATAGATGATATATATGACATCACAGTATATACACTCTATAGATGATATATATGACATCACAGTATATACACTCTATAGATGATATATATGACATCACAGTATATACACTCTATAGATGATATATATGACATCACAGTGTATACACTCTATAGATGATATATATGACATCACAGTGTATACGCTCTATAGATGATATATATGACATCACAGTGTATACGCTCTATAGATGATATATATGACATCACAGTGTATACGCTCTATAGATGATATATATGACATCACAGTGTATACGCTCTATAGATGATATATATGACATCACAGTGTATACACTCTATAGATGATATATATGACATCACAGTGTATACGCTCTATAGATGATATATATGACATCACGGTGTACATGCTCTATAGATGATATATATGACATCACAGTGTATACACTCTATAGATGATATATATGACATCACAGTGTATACACTCTATAGATGATATATATGACATCACAGTATATACGCTCTATAGATGATATATATGACATCACAGTGTATACACTCTATAGATGATATATATGACATCACAGTGTATACACTCTATAGATGATATATATGACATCACGGTGTACACGCTCTATAGATGATATATATGACATCACAGTATATACGCTCTATAGATGATATATATGACATCACGGTGTACACGCTCTATAGATGATATATATGACATCACAGTGTATACGCTCTATAGATGATATATATGACCTCACAGTATATACACTCTATAGATGATATATATGACATCACAGTGTATACGCTCTATAGATGATATATATGACATCACAGTGTATACACTCTATAGATGATATATATGACATCACAGTGTATACGCTCTATAGATGATATATATGACATCACGGTGTATACGCTCTATAGATGATATATATGACATCACAGTGTATACTCTCTATAGATGATATATATGACATCACAGTGTATACACTCTATAGATGATATATATGACATCACAGTGTATACACTCTATAGATGATATATATGACATCACAGTGTATACACTCTATAGATGATATATATGACATCACGGTGTACACGCTCTATAGATGATATATATGACATCACAGTATATACGCTCTATAGATGATATATATGACATCACGGTGTACACGCTCTATAGATGATATATATGACATCACAGTGTATACGCTCTATAGATGATATATATGACATCACAGTATATACACTCTATAGATGATATATATGACATCACAGTGTATACGCTCTATAGATGATATATATGACATCACAGTGTATACACTCTATAGATGATATATATGACATCACAGTGTATACGCTCTATAGATGATATATATGACATCACGGTGTATACGCTCTATAGATGATATATATGACATCACAGTGTATACTCTCTATAGATGATATATATGACATCACAGTGTATACACTCTATAGATGATATATATGACATCACAGTGTATACACTCTATAGATGATATATATGACATCACAGTGTATACACTCTATAGATGATATATATGACATCACAGTGTATACGCTCTATAGATGATATATATGACATCACGGTGTATACGCTCTATAGATGATATATATGACATCACAGTGTATACGCTCTATAGATGATATATATGACATCACGGTGTATACGCTCTATAGATGATATATATGACATCACAGTGTATACGCTCTATAGATGATATATATGACATCACGGTGTATACGCTCTATAGATGATATATATGACATCACAGTGTATACGCTCTATAGATGATATATATGACATCACAGTGTATACACTCTATAGATGATATATATGACATCACAGTGTATACACTCTATAGATGATATATATGACATCACAGTGTATACACTCTATAGATGATATATATGACATCACAGTGTATACGCTCTATAGATGATATATATGACATCACACTGTATACACTCTATAGATGATATATATGACATCAGTGTATACGCTCTATAGATGATATATATGACATCACAGTGTATACACTCTATAGATGATATATATGACATCACAGTGTATACGCTCTATAGATGATATATATGACATCACAGTGTATACACTCTATAGATGATATATATGACATCACAGTGTATACGCTCTATAGATGATATATATGACATCACAGTGTATACACTTTATAGATGATATATATGACATCACAGTGTATACAATCTATAGATGATATATATGACATCACAGTGTATACACTCTATAGATGATATATATGACATCACAGTATATACACTCTATAGATGATATATATGACATCACAGTGTATACGCTCTATAGATGATATATATGACATCACAGTGTACACGCTCTATAGATGATATATATGACATCACAGTGTATACGCTCTATAGATGATATATATGACATCACAGTGTATACGCTCTATAGATGATATATATGACATCACAGTGTATACTCTCTATAGACGATATATATGACATCACAGTATATACACTCTATAGATGATATATATGACATCACAGTGTATACGCTCTATAGATGATATATATGACATCGCAGTGTATATGCTCTATAGATGATATATATGACATCACGGTGTATACTCTCTATAGATGATATATATGACATCACAGTGTATACACACTATATATGATATATATGACATCACAGTGTATACGCTCTATAGATGATATATATGACATCACAGTGTATACGCTCTATAGATGATATATATGACATCACAGTGTATACACTCTATAGATGATATATATGACATCACAGTGTATACGCTCTATAGATGATATATATGACATCACAGTGTATACGCTCTATAGATGATATATATGACATCACAGTGTATACTCTCTATAGATGATATATATGACATCACAGTGTATACGCTCTATAGATGATATATATGACATCACAGTGTATACACTCTATAGATGATATATATGACATCACAGTGTATACACTCTATAGATGATATATATGACATCACAGTGTATACGCTCTATAGATGATATATATGACATCACAGTGTATACACTCTATAGATGATATATATGACATCACAGTGTATACACTCTATAGATGATATATATGACATCACAGTGTATACGCTCTATAGATGATATATATGACATCACAGTGTATACACTCTATAGATGATATATATGACATCAGTGTATACGCTCTATAGATGATATATATGACATCACAGTGTATACGCTCTATAGATGATATATATGACATCACAGTGTATACACTCTATAGATGATATATATGACATCACAGTGTATACACTCTATAGATGATATATATGACATCACAGTGTATACACTCTATAGATGATATATATGACATCACAGTGTATACACTCTATAGATGATATATATGACATCACAGTGTATACGCTCTATAGATGATATATATGACATCACAGTATATACACTCTATAGATGATATATATGACATCACAGTGTATACTCTCTATAGATGATATATATGACATCACAGTGTATACGCTCTATAGATGATATATATGACATCAGTGTATACTCTCTATAGACGATATATATGACATCACAGTATATACACTCTATAGATGATATATATGACATCACAGTGTATACGCTCTATAGATGATATATATGACATCGCAGTGTATATGCTCTATAGAATATATATATGACATCACGGTGTATACTCTCTATAGATGATATATATGACATCACAGTGTATACACTCTATATATGATATATATGACATCACAGTGTATACTCTCTATAGACGATATATATGACATCACAGTATATACGCTCTATAGATGATATATATGACATCACAGTGTATACACTCTATAGATGATATATATGACATCACAGTATATACACTCTATAGATGATATATATGACATCACAGTGTATACACTCTATAGATGATATATATGACATCACAGTGTATATGCTCTATAGATGATATATATGACATCACAGTATATACACTCTATAGATGATATATATGACATCACAGCGTATACACTCTATAGATGATATATATGACATCACAGTGTATACGCTCTATAGATGATATATATGACATCACAGTGTATACGCTCTATAGATGATATATATGACATCACAGTGTATACGCTCTATAGATGATATATATGACATCACAGTGTATACGCTCTATAGATGATATATATGACATCACAGTGTATACGCTCTATAGATGATATATATGACATCACAGTGTATACTCTCTATAGATGATATATATGACATCACAGTGTATACTCTCTATAGATGATATATATGACATCACAGTGTATACTCTCTATAGATGATATATATGACATCACAGTGTATACACTCTATAGATGATATATATGACATCACAGTGTATACGCTCTATGGATGATATATATGACATCACAGTGTATACGCTCTATAGATGATATATATGACATCACAGTGTATACAGTCTATAGATGATATATATGACATCACAGTGTATACTCTCTATAGATGATATATATGACATCACAGTGTATACAGTCTATAGATGATATATATGACATCACAGTGTATACACTCTATAGATGATATATATGACATCACGGTGTATACTCTCTATAGATGATATATATGACATCACAGTATATACTCTCTATAGATGATATATATGACATCACAGTATATACTCTCTATAGATGATATATATGACATCACAGTGTATACGCTCTATAGATGATATATATGACATCACAGTGTATACACTCTATAGATGATATATATGACATCACAGTGTATACACTCTATAGATGATATATATGACATCACAGTGTATACGCTCTATGGATGATATATATGACATCACAGTGTATACTCTCTATAGATGATATATATGACATCACGGTGTATACTCTCTATAGATGATATATATGACATCACAGTATATACTCTCTATAGATGATATATATGACATCACAGTATATACTCTCTATAGATGATATATATGACATCACAGTGTATACGCTCTATGGATGATATATATGACATCACAGTGTATACTCTCTATAGATGATATATATGACATCACAGTGTATACACTCTATAGATGATATATATGACATCACGGTGTATACTCTCTATAGATGATATATATGACATCACAGTGTATACGCTCTATAGATGATATATATGACATCACAGTGTATACTCTCTATAGATGATATATATGACATCACAGTGTATACGCTCTATAGATGATATATATGACATCACAGTGTATACACTCTATAGATGATATATATGACATCACAGTGTATACTCTCTATAGATGATATATATGACATCACAGTGTATACGCTCTATAGATGATATATATGACATCACAGTGTATACACTCTATAGATGATATATATGACATCACAGTGTATACGCTCTATAGATGATATATATGACATCACGGTGTATACGCTCTATAGACGATATATATGACATCACAGTGTATACTCTCTATAGATGATATATATGACATCACGGTGTATACGCTCTATAGACGATATATATGACATCACAGTGTATACTCTCTATAGATGATATATATGACATCACAGTGTATACGCTCTATAGATGATATATATGACATCACAGTGTATACTCTCTATAGATGATATATATGACATCATAGTGTATACACTCTATAGATGATATATATGACATCACAGTGTATACGCTCTATAGATGATATATATGACATCACAGTGTATACGCTCTATAGATGATATATATGACATCACAGTGTATACTCTCTATAGATGATATATATGACATCACAGTGTATACGCTCTATAGATGATATATATGACATCACAGTGTATACGCTCTATAGATGATATATATGACATCACAGTGTATACGCTCTATAGATGATATATATGACATCACAGTGTATACTCTCTATAGATGATATATATGACATCACAGTGTATACTCTCTATAGATGATATATATGACATCACAGTGTATACTCTCTATAGATGATATATATGACATCACAGTGTATACGCTCTATAGATGATATATATGACATCACAGTGTATACACTCTATATATGATATATATGACATCACAGTGTATACGCTCTATAGATGATATATATGACATCACGGTGTATACTCTCTATAGATGATATATATGACATCACAGTGTATACACTCTATATATAATATATATGACATCACAGTGTATACTCTCTATAGATGATATATATGACATCACAGTGTATACGCTCTATAGATGATATATATGACATCATAGTGTATACGCTATATAGATGATATATATGACATCACAGTGTATACGCTCTATAGATGATATATATGACATCACAGTGTATACGCTCTATAGATGATATATATGACATCACAGTGTATACACTCTATAGATGATATATATGACATCACAGTGTATACACTCTACAGATGATATATATGACATCACAGTGTATACACTCTATAGATGATATATATGACATCACAGTGTATACACTCTATAGATGATATATATGACATCACAGTGTATACACTCTATAGATGATATATATGACATCACAGTGTATACACTCTATAGATGATATATATGACATCACAGTGTATACACTCTATAGATGATATATATGACCTCACATTGTTTACGCTCAATATATGATTGTCAAGGATGACACCAGAGAGATCACGCAGAATCCCATCACTGCCACCAATTTGTCAAGGATCGCAGCCAGGGGGGTGTCATAACTCAGCCCACCTGCTGTTATATTTTGGAGGGAACAGCTCTCTACTGCCCCCTATCGTCCAGACAATTATACAATTAGCTGACGACTAACGGAGGAGGCCGCAGGCTGCTTCCACTAGTAGGCCGGTTATTGGGGAACTAACAATGAACATATGGTATATACAGGGGTGGATTATGAGTAGCAAGGGCCCCGGGCAGCTTAGAATGCGTGGGCTCCCCCCCCCCCACCTGATGTATCACGTGACATGTCACATGATCCCATGTGATAGAGCATGTGATAGTTCACGTGAAATTAATTTGGCACAATATTAATATATTAATTATAATATTTTTTTTACATTAATTGTATGACTTAATATTGAGCACAATTAAGCATGCTGACATCCCCTATATACAGTATTAGACCCTACACACAATATGAGCTTCAACAATCCTCCCATACACAGCAGGAGGCCACACGTAGCCATCTATACACAGCGGGAGGCCACACGTAGCCATCTATACACAGCAGGAGGCCGAACGTAGCCATCTATACACAGCAGGGGGCCGCACGTTGCCATCTATACGCAGCAGGGGGCCGCATGTAGCCATATATACACAGCGGGAGGCCGCACGTAGCCATCTATGCACAGCAGGGAGCCGCACGTAGCCATCTATACACAGCAGGGGGCTGCACGTAGCCATCTATACACAGCGGGAGGCCGCACGTAGCCATCTATACACAGCTGGAGGCCGCACGTAGCCATCTATACACAGCAGGGGGCCGCACGGTGCCATCTATACACAGCAGGGGGCCGCACGGTGCCATCTATACACAGCAGCGGGCCGTACGGCGCCATCTATACACAGCAGGGGGTCGCATGGTGCCATCTATACACAGCGGGAGGCCGCTGTGTATAGATGGTGCCGTGTGGCCTCCCGCTGTGTATAGATGGCTACGTGCGGCCTCCCGCTGTGTATAGATGGCTACGTGTGGCCTCCCGCTGTGTATGGATGGCACCGTGCGGCCTTCCGCTGTGTATAGATGGCTACATGCGGCCTTCCTCTGTGTATATATGGCTATGTGTGGCCTCCCTCTGTGCATATATGGCTACGTGTGGCCTCCCACTATGTATAGATGGCTACGTGCTGCCTCCCGCTGTGTATAGATGGCACCGTGCGGCCTTCCGCTGTGTATAGATGGCTACGTGCTGCCTTCCGCTGTGTATAGATGGCTACGTGCGGCCTCCCGCTGTGTATAGATGGCTACGTGCGACCTCCCGCTGTGTATGGATGGCACCGTGCGGCCTTCCGCTGTGTATAGATGGCTACGAGCGGCCTCCCGCTGTGTATAGATGGCTACATGCGGCCTTCCTCTGTGTATATATGGCTACGTGTGGCCTCCCTCTGTGCATATATGGCTACGTGTGGCCTCCCGCTGTGTATAGATGGCTACGTGCTGCCTCCCGCTGTGTATAGATGGCACCGTGCGGCCTTCCGCTGTGTATAGATGGCACCATGCGGCCTTCCGCTGTGTATAGATGGCTACGTGCGGCCTCCCGCTGTGTATAGATGGCTACGTGCGGCTTCCTGCTGTGTATAGATGGCACCATGCGGCCTTCCGCTGTGTATAGATGGCTATGTGCGGCCTCCCGCTGAATATAGATGGCGCCGTGCGGCCTCCTGCTGTGTATAGATGGCTACGTGCGGCCTCCCGCTGTGTATAGATGGCTACGTGCGGCCTCCCGCTGAGTATGGGAGGATTGTGGCAGCTCATATTGTGTGTATGGTCTCATACTGTATATAGGGGATGTCAGCATACTTAATTGTGCTCAATATTAAGTCAAACAATTAATGTAAAAAAGATTATTATAATTAATATATTAATATTGTGCCAAATTAATTTCACGTGAACTATCACATGATCTATCACAGGGGATCATGTGACATGTCACGTGATACATCAGGTGTGTGTGTTTGGGAGGGGCCCGCGCCTTCTAAACTGCCCGGGGCCCTTGCTATTCTTAATCCACCCCTGCATACACGATGTGTATCTCTCTACAGGAACCAAAATCATAATTCGACTTGACCTTTTACACCCACACACCCCACCTTGATGACCTCACGTGGTCTGGGTTGTGGGTTTTTCACAGCCCTTCAGGATTTTATGAAATTCTCAACTTATGTGATAACTTCTCTCCGGATGATTGCAGAAGTTCGATTTCGCCGTCATATTTTTTATTGGGATTTTACCGTTACCCAGAGACCAAACATAACATGGCTGCTGTCAGGGATTTGCCAATTATCGATTTGTGGCCTATAGCAGGGGTTACAGTTAAGAGAAAAATATGCATCCTCTCCTTGATTTGTCCTGAAACTGAAAATATACGTCCCATCACTTTCAGATCTACACAAGCTTCGATATTCATAATTTTCTTTCTGAGACATACGTCTGGCCTCAGTGTATAGCATTTCGCTTGCCAGCAATCACAGTGTCACTTGAATTCAAAATGCATTTCCTGGGGACAAAGAGGCTTCCACTTTGCTAGTTATGTGTAAACACATGTACCATTTGTTGTCCAACCCACTGAAAAGACTTCTCCTGTCTATTCTAAATCTCAATTACCTGTCTAAACTATAACTCTTTCTCTAAGCACAAAGGACATCCTCGCTTGCACTTGGGCTTCAAAAGGACTTTGCGCATTTTAATTAGGATTGTTCACTATCTAGCTCTAATTAATTTCCTATATGTTAAACTGTGTAATTAAACTACTAAGAGAGATTTGTGGACTGCAAGCCCTTTTTGCTACTGCACCAGAGAGAGGAGGTGAATGTGGCTTCAGAGATTTTAATATTTTCTATGACAATGATATATATGACATCATAGTGTATACGATCTATAGATGATATATATGACATCACAGTGTATACGCTCTATAGATGATATATATGACATCACAGTGTATACACTCTATAGATGATATATATGACATCACAGTGTATACGCTCTATAGATGATATATATGACATCACAGTGTATACGCTCTATAGATGATATATATGACATCACAGTGTATACACTCTATAGATGATATATATGACATCACAGTGTATACACTCTATAGATGATATATATGACATCAGTGTATACGCTCTATAGATGATATATATGACATCACAGTGTATACACTCTATAGATGATATATATGACATCACAGTGTATACTCTCTATAGATGATATATATGACATCACAGTATATACACTCTATAGATGATATATATGACAACACAGTGTATACACTCTATAGATGATATATATGACATCACAGTGTATACGCTCTATAGATGATATATATGACATCACAGTGTATACACTCTATAGATGATATATATGACATCACAGTGTATACAATCTATAGATGATATATATGACATCACAGTGTATACACTCTATAGATGATATATATGACATCACAGTGTATACGCTCTATAGATGATATATATGACATCACAGTGTATACGCTCTATAGATGATATATATGACATCACAGTGTATACGCTCTATAGATGATATATATGACCTCACAGTGTATACACTCTATAGATGATATATATGACATCACAGTGTATACAATCTATAGATGATATATATGACATCACAGTGTATACGCTCTATAGATGATATATGTGACATCACAGTGTATACTCTCTATAGATGATATATATGACATCACAGTGTATACTCTCTATAGATGATATATATGACATCACAGTGTATACACTCTATAGATGATATATATGACATCACAATGTATACTCTCTATAGATGATATATATGACATCACAGTGTATACGCTCTATAGATGATATATATAACATCACAGTGTATACACTCTATAGATGATATATATGATATCACAGTGTATACGCTCTATATATGATATATATGACATCACAGTTTATACGCTCTATAGATGATATATATGACATCACAGTGTATACGCTCTATAGATGATATATATGACATCACAGTGTATACGCTCTATAGATGATATATATAACATCACAGTGTATACACTCTATAGATGATATATATGATATCACAGTGTATACGCTCTATATATGATATATATGACATCACAGTTTATACGCTCTATAGATGATATATATGACATCACAGTGTATACGCTCTATAGATGATATATATGACATCACAGTGTATACTCTCTATAGATGATATATATGACATCACAGTGTATACTCTCTATAGATGATATATATGACATCACAGTGTATACGCTCTATAGATGATATATATGACATCACAGTGTATACTCTCTATAGATGATATATATGACATCACAGTGTATACTCTCTATAGATGATATATATGACATCACAGTGTATACGCTCTATAGATGATATATATGACATCACAGTGTATACACTCTATAGATGATATATATGACATCACAGTGTATACTCTCTATAGATGATATATATGACATCACAGTGTATACTCTCTATAGATGATATATATGACATCACAGTGTATACACTCTATAGATGATATATATGACATCACAGTGTATACTCTCTATAGATGATATATATGACATCACAGTGTATACACTCTATAGATGATATATATGACATCACAGTGTATACGCTCTATAGATGATATATATGACATCACAGTGTATACACTCTATAGATGATATATATGACATCACAGTGTATACACTCTATAGATGATATATATGACATCACAGTGTATACGCTCTATAGATGATATATATGACATCACAGTGTATACGCTCTATAGATGATATATATGACATCACAGTGTATACACTCTATAGATGATATATATGACATCACAGTGTATACACTGTATAGATGATATATATGACATCACAGTGTATACGCTCTATAGATGATATATATGACATCACAGTGTATACGCTCTATAGATGATATATATGACATCACAGTGTATACTCTCTATAGATGATATATATGACATCACAGTGTATACGCTCTATAGATGATATATATGACATCACAGTGTATACGCTCTATAGATGATACATATGACATCACAGTGTATACGCTCTATAGATGATATATATGACATCACAGTGTATACACTCTATAGATGATATATATGACATCACAGTGTATACTCTCTATAGATGATATATATGACATCACAGTGTATATACTCTATAGATGATATATATGACATCACAGTGTATACACTCTATAGATGATATATATGACATCACAGTGTATACTCTCTATAGATGATATATATGACATCACAGTGTATACGCTCTATAGATGATATATATGACATCACAGTGTATACACTCTATAGATGATATATATGACATCACAGTGTATACACTCTATAGATGATATATATGACATCACAGTGTATACACTCTATAGATGATATATATGACATCACAGTGTATACGCTCTATAGATGATATATATGACATCACAGTGTATACACTCTATAGATGATATATATGACATCACAGTGTATACACTCTATAGATGATATATATGACATCACAGTGTATACACTCTATAGATGATATATATGACATCACAGTGTATACTCTCTATAGATGATATATATGACATCACAGTGTATACGCTCTATAGATGATATATATGACATCACAGTGTATACGCTCTATAGATGATATATATGACATCACAGTGTATACACTCTATAGATGATATATATGACATCAGTGTATACGCTCTATAGATGATATATATGACATCACAGTGTATACACTCTATAGATGATATATATGACATCACAGTGTATACACTCTATAGATGATATATATGACATCAGTGTATACGCTCTATAGATGATATATATGACATCACAGTGTATACACTCTATAGATGATATATATGACATCACAGTGTATACACTCTATAGATGATATATATGACATCATAGTGTATACACTCTATAGATGATATATATGACATCATAGTGTATACACTCTATAGATGATATATATGACATCACAGTGTATACACTCTATAGATGATATATATGACATCACAGTGTATACACTCTATAGATGATATATATGACATCACAGTGTATACGCTCTATAGATGATATATATGACATCACAGTGTATACACTCTATAGATGATATATATGACATCAGTGTATACGCTCTATAGATGATATATATGACATCACAGTGTATACGCTCTATAGATGATATATATGACATCACAGTGTATACGCTCTATAGATGATATATATGACATCACAGTGTATACACTCTATAGATGATATATATGACATCACAGTGTATACACTCTATAGATGATATATATGACATCACAGTGTATACACTCTATAGATGATATATATGACATCACAGTGTATACGCTCTATAGATGATATATATGACATCACAGTGTATACGCTCTATAGATGATATATATGACATCATAGTGTATACGCTCTATAGATGATATATATGACATCAGTGTATACGCTCTATAGATGATATATATGACATCACAGTGTATACACTCTATAGATGATATATATGACATCACAGTGTATACGCTCTATAGATGATATATATGACATCACAGTATATACACTCTATAGATGATATATATGACATCACAGTGTATACTCTCTATAGATGATATATATGACATCACAGTGTATACACTCTATAGATGATATATATGACATCACAGTATATACACTCTATAGATGATATATATGACATCACAGTGTATACACTCTACAGATGATATATATGACATCACAGTGTATACACTCTATAGATGATATATATGACATCACAGTGTATACGCTCTATAGATGATATATATGACATCACAGTGTATACGCTCTATAGATGATATATATGACATCACAGTGTATACACTCTATAGATGATATATATGACATCAGTGTATACGCTCTATAGATGATATATATGACATCAGTGTATACGCTCTATAGATGATATATATGACATCACAGTGTATACACTCTATAGATGATATATATGACATCACAGTGTATACTCTCTATAGATGATATATATGACATCACAGTGTATACGCTCTATAGATGATATATATTACATCACAGTGTATACGCTCTATAGATGATATATATGACATCACAGTGTATACACTCTATAGATGATATATATGACATCACAGTGTATACGCTCTATAGATGATATATATGACATCAGTGTATACGCTCTATAGATGATATATATGACATCAGTGTATACGCTCTATAGATGATATATATGACATCAGTGTATACACTCTATAGATGATATATATGACATCACAGTGTATACTCTCTATAGATGATATATATGACATCACAGTGTATACTCTCTATAGATGATATATATGACATCAGTGTATACGCTCTATAGATGATATATATGACATCAGTGTATACACTCTATAGATGATATATATGACATCACAGTGTATACACTCTATAGATGATATATATGACATCACAGTGTATACACTCTATAGATGATATATATGACATCACAGTGTATACACTCTATAGATGATATATATGACATCACAGTGTATACTCTCTATAGATGATATATATGACATCACAGTGTATACACTCTATAGATGATATATATGACATCACAGTGTATACACTCTATAGATGATATATATGACATCAGTATATACGCTCTATAGATGATATATATGACATCACAGTATATACGCTCTATAGATGATATATATGACATCACAGTGTATACGCTCTATAGATGATATATATGACATCACAGTATATACACTCTATAGATGATATATATGACATCACAGTGTATACGCTCTATAGATGATATATATGACATCACAGTATATACACTCTATAGATGATATATATGACATCACAGTGTATACTCTCTATAGATGATATATATGACATCACAGTGTATACACTCTATAGATGATATATATGACATCACAGTGTATACACTCTATAGATGATATATATGACATCATAGTGTATACGCTCTATAGATGATATATATGACATCACAGTGTATACGCTCTATAGATGATATATATGACATCACAGTGTATACACTCTATAGATGATATATATGACATCACAGTGTATACGCTCTATAGATGATATATATGACATCACAGTGTATACTCTCTATAGATGATATATATGACATCACAGTGTATACACTCTATAGATGATATATATGACATCACAGTGTATACGCTCTATAGATGATATATATGACATCACAGTGTATACGCTCTATAGATGATATATATGACATCACAGTGTATCACTCTATAGATGATATATATGACATCACAGTGTATACGCTCTATAGATGATATATATGACATCACAGTGTATACGTCTATTAGATGATATATATGTCATCACAGTGTATACGCTCTATAGATGATATATATGACATCACAGTGTATACGCTCTATAGATGATATATATGACATCACAGTGTATACGCTCTATAGATGATAT